>NC_057803.1:241713938-241928908 GCF_018294505.1 Triticum aestivum
CGCCGCACGCCGCCCGACCGGTCCCCGCCGCCACCGTGCCGCCTCGGCGTCCGCGCCACTCGCCGCCTCCCTCCACACCGGATCCGGCCCGGCTCCGGTCTCCTGTCCACTCCGGCGACGCCCTCGACGAACTCCGGCCGTCTACAATATCCGGCGACGAACCTCGGGAAGCGTGCGATCCAGATCTGGAAATATCTCCCCGCGGTTGCCTTTTTCCCTCCTAACCCTAGCTCACGTGCCCTTCTTCATCAGGCTATAACTTTGCATCCGTATCTCCGATTCATGCATATAGCATATCAAAATGTTCACCTCAGAGAGTACATCATTTCATTCCATTGCATCATTTTCATTTGAGGTCATCTTGATGCCCGAAATGTTGTTAGAAGAGGGCTACTTGAGTTAATTGTCAGATCTGCTACTCCATTTGCATATTTGTCATTTTTGCCATGATTATTGTGTGCATGATATGCCCCTGAGCTCTACATATGCTTTGTTAAGGGTTCTGTCATCTTTCCAGAGGTGCAACCCATGTATTTTTGTGATGTGTGTGGTGACTATCACAAGCTTGCGAAGTGAGGCACTTGGTAGTGCTGATTTCAGGGACTTAGTAATTTCACTAAGTCGTTGATCTGTTTGTTTCCTAGTGATCCGTGCCTCTTTTGGGGATGATCAGTAAGGATGTTTTGTTAATATTGTAGTGCTCTATCCATCCATGTCTTTGTTTGCAATTATGGAGCACCCTAGCTTGAGTCAATCGAGCTCTACTTTTGCTACTTTGTGAATCTGGGCAGATTGTCAACTTGTTTGCAATTTTACCGATGATGTTGTAGTTGATCCGTGCATGCCATGCTATTATTTTTGCCATGTCTAGCTTGCATTTTGTGTGTTCTTGATAGATGTATGCTTAGTTTTTCATGACTAGCTCCGTAGTGAGTGCATCGAGCTCGCAAACATGCCTACTTGAGTTATGTTTCAGCATGTGTCAGTTTTCACTAAGTCTGAAAACTGATTATGTTTTTGCTATGTTCACATGCTTGCAATTGTATTTTCTGATCCCTTTTGGCTCAAGGTCACTAAGGGACTTTTATTAAGCTCTTTGAGTAGCTCCATGCCAAGCTTTACTTTGCCATGTTCAGGTACTGTAGCATGTGGTTTTGTTGCTCCGAAGAGGGCTACCTGATCTGAAATTGCAGACAAGTGTTAGTTTCACTAAGTCTGAGATCTGTTTGTCATATGCATTTTTGCCATGCTTGTTTGAACCTGATAATGGATGAATTGGCCATAGCTCAGTGCTAGACTTTTGTTAAGCATCTTGAGTGCATCCCTTCCTTGTATTTTGTTGTCATGTTTGGATGTTGTAGCATGTTCATCTCATTGCATTTAGATGGCTACTTGCTGTAAATCGCAGACCGGTGTCATATTTGTTTTGCTCGCCATTTCCAAACCGTAACTCCGATTCCGGCGTTCTTTATATCGTTTTCAAGCGATTTCATCTCATCTTTACAGTGGCACCCTTGGATTTCCAAGTTGAGGCCAGGTCAACGCATTTCCTGTCAAAACTTGCGTATGCATCCCGCATCGCATCCCGCATAGCATATCATTTTTGCATCATGTTGTTTGAGCTTTGCACGTGGTTGATTGTGTCTTTGTTTCTTGTTTGTCTTGTTTGGGGTAGAGCCGGGAGACGAGTTCGCTAACGAGGATCCCGTTGAGTTTGCTTTCGAGGATCCAGTCAACTCTGACAACTTTGCAGGCAAGATGATCATACCCTCGAAATCACTACTATCTTTGCTATGCTAGATTGCTCGCTCTTTTGCTATGCCAATGCTACGATGCCTACCGTTTGCTTTCAACCCTCCCCAAATTGCCATGTCAAACCTCTAACCCACCTTGTCCTAGCAAACCTTTGATTGGCTATGTTACCGCTTTCCTCAGCCCCTCTTATAGCGTTGCTAGTTAAGGTGAAGATTGGAGGCCGTTCCTTGTTGGATCATTTATTTACTTGTTGGGATATCATTATATTATCTTTTTAGCTTAATGCACCTATATACTTGGTAAAGGGTGGAAGGCTCGGCCTCTCGCCTAGTGTTTTGTTCCACTCTTGCCGCCCTAGTTTCCGTCATATCGGTGTTATGTTCCCGGATTTTGCGTTCCTTACGCGGTTGGGTTATAATGGGAACCCCTTGATAGTTCGCCTTGATTAAAGCTTTTCCAGCAATGCCCAACCTTGGTTTTATCATTTGCCACCTAGCCTTTTTCCCTTGGGTTTCCGGAGCCCGAGGGTCATCTTGTTTAAACCCCCCCGCCCCCCCCCCCCGGGCCAGTGCTCCTCTAAGTGTTGGTCCAACTGGTCAGCTGCCGGTGGCTACCACGGGCAACTCTGGGCTGGCCTACCGGAAGTTTAGACAATCTGAGTGTGCCCTGAGAATGAGATATGTGCAGCTCCTATCGGGATTTGTCGGCACATTCGGGTGGTGTTGCTGGTCTTGTTTTAATCTGTCGAAGTGTCTTGAAGAACCGAGGTACCGAGTCTGATCGGAACGTCTCGGGAGGAGGTCTATTCCTTCTTTGACCGTGAGAGCTTGTCATGGGCTAAGTTGGGACTCCCCTGCAGGGATTTGAACTTTCGAAAGCCGTGCCCGCGGTTATGGGCAGATGGGAATTTGCTAATGTCCGGTTGTAGATAACTTGAACCTTAATTTAATTAAAATGAATCAACTGAGTGTGTTACCGTGATGGCCTCTTCTCGGTGGAGTCCGGGAAGTGGACACGGTGTTGGAGTAATGTTTTGCGCAGGTTGCTCTTTAGTTTCTCGCTCGCGCTTTGCCTCCTCTTCTCGCTCTCTTTTGCGAACAGGATAGCCACCATACTTGCTAGTCGCTTGCCGCAGCTCCACTTATATTTACCTTGCCATACCTATAAGCTTAAATAGTCTTGATTGCGAGGGTGCGAGATTGCTGAGTCCATGTGGCTCACAGATTACTATTACACCAGATGCAGGGCCTGATGATTCCGCTCCAGGTGACGCGCTCGAGCTCAAGTGGGAGTTCGACGAGGACTCTCAATGTTACTATGTTTCCATTCCTGATGATCAGTAGTGGTGCCCAGTTGGGGGTGATCGGGACCGTGTCGCATGTTGGGTTATCTTTTATTTTGGCGCCGTAGTCGGGCCATGAGTGTTTGGATGATGTAATGTTATTTATGTACCTTGATTGACGTGGTGAGTGTAAGCCAACTATGTTATCCCTTTTATTATCTATATTACATGGGATGTTTGTGATGATTGCCTGAGTTGCGACATATGCCTTCAATGCAATTATGTCTCTAAGTCGTGCCTCGACACGTGGGAGTTATAGTCGCATCGAGGGTGTTACACCATGTTAACGTGGTTGTGTAAAAAAATGTCACTTCCTGCTCGTGATTTGTGTTATATAATTATAAGCAAGATGCTCGTGCATTGCACGGAACATCAATATGCATTTTTTTACAAAACACCTGTTGTGATTTACCCATGTAGGAGTAATCCCATGTGAAAAAAACTAATGATATTTCGATAATTTTATCGGAAAACTGGTATCTCGAAAATTTCATCGAAAAAATGAAATATGAGAGATAAGGTGAGGAGGAGTGGAGCGTGGTGGAGACTGGTGGTCGGAATGGGCGGAGGCATGGGGATGGACGGCGCCGGTAGGCGGCACCGGCTACCATGCCAGATTGTTCGAGAGACTTTCTTTTTTAATTGCTCAGCAATGAGGTTGTGGGAGATAAGGATGTGGAGAGAGGTGCGGGTATCTTTTGTAAAATTATCATAGTTTGCTTTCTATCTGTCAGATATAGATTAGACGGTCTATATTACAAGATGGCAGGCACACCATCATCGCTAACTCGGTTTTTTATAAGGGTACAAATGATAAGTTTGCTAACTACTAAAGTAAAGTGGAATTTGTCCATGTTATACAAGTAAATTAAGGTGATTGTTTATCATACGAGTAAGGTTGGATGAAGGGTGGTAGGAACAAATGCTCCGCCTAGAGTATCTGTGTGTGAGATGGAGTCTTAGTGTGTGTGTGTGTGTGTGTGTGTGTTTGTGTCGGTGTGTGTGTGTGGGTAGGTGGGTGGGTGTGTGTGTGTGTGTGTTTGTGTGTGGGGGGTGTGGTGGAGTGTGTGTGTGTCGTGGGGTCCTCGGTGGCGGATGCTGTCGGTGGGAACGACACCTATGGGATCACAAGAATCCCTACTGTGGTTAGCGGAGCGCGGGGTCGTGAGAAGAGCGGATCAAACAGATAGCACGCGGTTCGTTTATCCAGGTTCGGGCCACGAGGATGCGTAAAACCCTACTCCTGCTTTGGTGGATTGTATATCCGTGTTCTTGAGCTAGCTATGGGGCGTGAGGAGCTCCAAAAAGCCGAATCCTTCTCCTGGTCGCCTCGGGCCTCCTTTTATAGCAAAAGGGGTTGCCACAGTGGCACATAGGAGGTGGAAAGGGTACAGTGATGCAAGGTTATCCCTCGCATTACATGACAAGGCGCATTTAATGCGTCTTGCTTAGGTGTCCTTGCTTTATCGGGGATGGGGGAGAAACATGTCTCGTCCGTCGCCACTCCTTCTTGTGTCGACACGCGCCCTGGCCAGCGACGCCTGCGATGCCACGTAGGTAGGCAGGCAGCTGAGGTGGCGCAGTGGTGGGTCTTCACGAAGATCTGCATGCCACCACACAGGTGCCTGCCCAGCTGGTTGGGTCGGCAGCTGCATGCATGCGGTGGTGGAGGTTTAGTCAGCGTGGGCCTGATGGTGGCCCCGCGGGTGTCCTCGGCAAGGGCCTTGTCGGGGCCCCGGCAAGGGTCTTGCCAAGGCGCCTGCTATCATCCCCGGCAAGGCGCTTGCCGGGGGCCTTGTGGTCTTCCTCGGCTGGGATCCCGCCAAGGGTTGTCATCTCCTTAGTGCGTATCTGATCTTGAATGTCTTCACAAAGATGTGCATGCCGCCACGGGGATGTCTCCCGAATCCTTGCCCTTTGGGGGCAGTGGACTCAAGGGCAATTTGCTTCGTAGGCGCGGGACGAGTCGCCGCGGCAAGGGTCTCGCCAGGGCTGCTAGAACTGTCTCCCGGCAAGGATCTTGCCGGGGGAGTCTGCTTCATCCCCTTTGCTCTTTGTGGTCTTGGCCATGGCGTCGTTCTAGTTCCCTTGAGCTTCGGTCTTACCCTGGCTCACCTCCCTTGCCTTGCTTGGTGTGGTGGTGTCCGCGGCTCAGACTGCCCGTGCACAGTTATAGGGGTACAAAAAGTGTACCCCTCTTTTTGTACACCGACAGGAGCCCCCCTGGCCTGGGCCACACATAAGCGCAATGCGTTGATGGGCTAGGACCAAAAACGGTGCGCGGGCAGGCGGGGCGGTTTTTACCGAGGTAAGATTCTTCGCGCGCTGCGCTTCCCACGATTCCCGCGCGTGGCGCGGCGTGGGGAGGCGCGTGTGACGTGGGCGGCATGCGTGGGGTTGGTGTAGGATCGAAAGTATGTCTAGAGGGGGGTGATTAGACTACTTGACCAAATAAAAACTTAACCTTTTCCCAATTTTAGTTCTTGGCAGATTTTAGCTATTTTAGGACAAGTCAAGCAATCATCACATAATTTAAGCAAGCATGCAAAGAGTATATAGGCAGCGAAAAGTAAAGCATGCAACTTGCAAGAATGTAAAAGGAAGGGTTTGGAGAATTCAAACGCAATTGGAGACACGGATGTTTTTCCCATGGTTCGGATAGGTGGTGCTATCCTACATCCACGTTGATGGAAACTTCAACCCACGAAGGGTAACGGTTGCGCGAGTCCACATAGGGCTCCACCCAAGGGTAACGGTTGCGCGAGTCCACACAGGGCTCCACCCACGAAGGGTCCACGAAGAAGCAACCCCCCACAAAGGGTCCACGAAGAAGCAACCTTGTCTATCCCACCATGGCCATCGCCCACACAGGACTTGCCTCACTAGCGGTAGATCTTCACGAAGTAGGCGATCTCCTTGCCCTTACAAACTCCTTGGTTCAACTCCACAATCTTGTCGGAGGCTCCCAAGTGACACCTAGCCAATCTAGGAGACACCACTCTCCAAGAAGTAACAAATGGTGTGTAGGTAATGAACTCCTTGCTCTTGTGCTTCAAATGATAGTCTCCCCAACACTCAACTCTCTCTCACATGATTTGGATTTGGTGGAAAGAAGGTTTGAGTGGAAAGCAACTTGGGAAGGCTAGAGATCAAGATTCATATGGTAGGAATGGAATGTCTTGGTCTCAACACATGAGTAGGTGGTTCTCTCTCAGAACATATGAGTTGGAATGGTGTGTGTGTTCTGATGGCTCTCACATCGAATGGGAAGGAGGTGGAGGGGTATATATAGCCTCCACACAAAATCCAACCGTTACACAATTTTCCAATCTCGGTGGGACCGAATCAATAAGCTCGGTCGGACCGAAAATGTAAACCTAGTGACCGTTAGTGATTTTCGGTGGGACTGACATGCAACTCGGTAGGACCGATATGGTTAGGGTTTGGGCATAACGTAATCTCGGTGAGACCGATTACACAAACTCGGTGAGAACGAATTTGGTAATTAGCTAACCAGAGAGTTGGTCAGGCAAACTCGGTGGGACCAATTTGCTCTTTCGGTGAGACCGAGTGGAACTCGGTGAGACCGAAAAGTTACAAAGGGGAAACACTGAGTTTACATTGCAATCTCGGTGGGACCGATTCGCTCTTTCGGTAAGACCGAAAAGTTACGAAAGGGAAACAGAGAGTTCGCAACCCCATCTCGGTGAGACCGAGATCCTTATCGGTAGAACCGAATTGCTAGGGTTTGGCAGTGGCTAATGACAAGTGAAACTCGGTGGCGCCGGATAGGAAGAATCGGTAGGACCGAGTTTGGCTTAGGGTTTAGGTCATATGTGGATATGGGAAAGTAGTTGAGGGTTTTGGAGCATATCACTAAGCACATGAAGCAAGAGGCTCATTAAGCAACACCTCGTCCCTCCTTAATAGTATTGGCTTTTCCTAAAGACTCAATGTGATCTTGGATCACTAAAATATAAAATGAAGAGTCCTGAGCTTTTGAGCTTGAGCCAATCCTTTGTCCTTAGCATTTTGAGGGTTCCACTTTCACATCCATGCCATGCCAATCATTGAGCTTTCCTGAAATAATCATCTTGGAATAGCATTAGCTCAATGAGCTATATGTTGTTATGAATTACCAAAACCACCTAGGGAAAGTTGCACTTTCAATCTCCCCCTTTTTGGTAATTGATGACAACATATAGATCAAAGCTTCGACAAATGATAATAAGCATGAAATATATCGTCGCTTTGAGAAGTATGTGATAAGTAAGAGCTCCCCCTAAATTTGTGCATATTTAAAATTTGCTTTGGACTGCAAATGCACAAAGAGTTAGAGTCATGGGTTACTCACATACATCTTGGTGGAGCGCTTAAAATGATAAGAATGAAATACATGCACTCATCACCAAGAATAATGAATGATCACATAAGATAGATAAGATAATAGCATTAAGCAAGCATTAAGTGTAGCTTATGATCAAACACATGATCATCAATGTCTCACAAATAATGACGTAGTATCTCAAGCACTCAAAAGCAAACAAGTTCGAAAAACAACCACCAAATAAAGCAAGAGAGAAAAGCAACACTCTCTCTCTCTCTCTCGAAGCCTATGATCTATACATCTTCTCCCCCTTTGGCAACAAGTTACCAAAAAGTTCCTAGAAAATGCATAGCACTAGATCGACGCTCAGGCTAGATCTTCTGGTGGTGGTGGAGTCCGGATCACTCCAAGGACGAAGGCTTCGGTAGATGCTGAAGTAGACGCTAGAGTCGGTGGAATTGAGGCTGTGGCTGGTGCTGAGGTGGTGGCTCTTGTGTCAGCAACTGGCACGGCAGATGACCTCGGGCCTCTTGGTACTCTGGCAAAGGCATGAGTAGTAGTCCCGCCTCTCCTCTCCTGCATGTCCTCTTGGAGCTGCTCCACTGCAGACTGAACTTCCGTTACTTTGACATCCAAGTCATAGAACTTCTGTTCCATGATTCTCTCTAGGCTCTGCTGATTCTGAGTGAGGGTGGCCAGACTTTGCTCAATCCTCAGCGTGGATGCAATCAAGTAACCAATCTGCTCTTGTTTGGTCTTCAAGAAGTATTCAGATGCCTCCTCTTGAGTAGGCATCTTGGCAGCTTTCTCCTTCCTCGCCTTCTCCTTCTTTGCATATGCTTGTGCAGACGATGGCTCGTTCTCAGTCATCACAACTTCATTGTTCTCAAAATCTGGACGGATGGGCAAATGTTCCTTGTCCAATGCATATATGCCCGTGCCCATCTTGGAGTTGATGAGCTCCTAAATCTGAGGGGCATATCCGCAGCTCCTCTTCTGGTCCGCTGCAGTCCTCTTGATTGTTTCCACTATGAGGCTCATCACCTTGAACTTCTGAGGTACATCAAACACATGTAGCAAGTTGATAGCATGGCCTCTGTTCATCTTGTGATCTCCAGACTTGGGCAGTAAGGTGTGCCTTAGTATCCAATTGATCGTCGGGAGCCCTGACAGAAGGTAATGTACTGAGCCAAACTTGAAGGTATCAAGTGCTTCATTTGGGATCTCCTTGTACATATTTGACATTGAGTTGTGGTCCATCTTCTTCTTGGCATAGATATCCAAGTCATCATCTTGCTCCTCTGGGGCATTAATGATCTGTGCCCACTCAGCAACTATGGATTGGTACCTTGTACCCTCAGACATCCATGTGATCCTCCCATCTGGATAAAAGTGAGTTGTGGAGTAGAACTGCATGATGAGTTCCTCGTTCCACTTTGTGAGCTTCTGCCCAACAAAGTCAGCTACTCCACAAGCTATGAAGTTGTCTTGCACTCCAGGATAGTGCTCCTCATTGTCCTTGATGTATGTCCAATCAACCCATCGCATATCACAGACAATGGGCTTCTTATCTAGCAGCACTGTCTCATAAAAATCCTGCTGCTCCTTGGTGTGAAACCTGTAGTCCACAGCAGTCCTTCTCCTTGAAGCATACGGGTCTGCTTCTCTCCACTTTCTCAGCCCTGAATCTCTCCTAAGCTTCATGTCCTCAGCCACAGGATGAGCATTGTTGTGGTCTGGGATCTTGGGCTTTAGCTTCCTTAGGACATTTTCTTCCTCTTCTTCAGCAACAGTCTCAGGCACTGGGGCCTTGTTCTTTTCAGCTGTAGGAATGCTTCTTGTGTTCCTCTTTGGCTTTGGCTTTGGAGCCGGCTTGGCCTTGGAAGCAGCTCCCCCTGATTTTATGGCATCTCCCATTAGCTTGGGTGCCTTGGGTGCTGGTGCAGCTACTTCTTCTTCTTCCTCCTCTTCCATGATGGAAGCTTTGCCAAGCACTCTAGCCACAGTCTTCTTCACCCTTTCCTTTCTTTTCTTGCTCTTAGCTGCAACTGGCTCTATGGGCTTCTCAGTTGACATTCTGGCCTTTGACATTGGTTGCCTGCCTGCTGGCCTTTTGATTTTCAGACCTGGCTTAGTGCCTTGAGCTGGCTCAACTCTCTTGGAAGTGGCCTCTTCCTCTGCCACATAGTCCTCATCTTCGGAATCTGAAGTCCTCTTCTTCCTTTGTCTCGTGGCAGCCTTTGGCAAATTGCTAGGAGTGCTCCTGCTGCCTTCATCAGATGAACTGGAGGGACTAGTGCCCTCACTCATCACCACTTGCTGCTCTGACATATTTTGTCTATCACTTTGATCAGACATGCTGCAAACTGACTACTGACCCTGTGAATAGATTATAGATGAGGTAGAAAGGATGAGCATCACAAAATGCAGAGATTTTTGCAAAAAGAATGATCCAAAAACTTAGTTTTAGTTTCCTACTGAAATCATCTCGGATCTACCGATTTTCAAACTCGGTGATACCGAAGCAGTTTTGGAACCTAAACTAGTGAACTCGGTAGGACCGAGTCACAGTTCGGTGGCACCGAGACTGCTAGGGTTTCACAGAGTTCCAAAATCGGTCACACCGATAATTAATTCTTGGTCAGACCGAGTCTCACTTGTGCAATGGCATAAGCCAAATCGGTGGGACCGAGTTTTTCAACTCGGTGGGTCCGAGATGGTTTCGGCGGAAACCTAAACCTAGAATTTTCGAATCAAACCTAATCTACGGTCGTTTTGACTGGATAGAAGTTTATCAAACGTGGCTAGAATCAATATGATCACAATGTGCTAGGAATCAGATTGAGGAGTAGCACAAAGATCAAGTCCATACCCTAGTTCGGCGGGGACTTGCTACGGCGGCAACGGCAGGGCAGAATTCCCGTTGACGGCGACGGAGACCAGCGACTGGAGGCGGCTGGCGGCGAGAAGACGATCCGGAGACCACGAGGGCAGAGCAGGCTATCGCGCGGGCGAAGGGGTTCGGAGAAATTTCCAAATTTTGCTCATGACTATATATAGCCCGACCCTGTCGGTGTGACCGAGTGGAACAACTCGGTGGCACCAAGATTCATAACTGCAAGCAGTTACTGAAACTCGGTGTGACCGAAATGTTCAAATCGGTTGCACTGAGATCGAAAACCTAGATCAACTTAATGATCTCGGTAGGACCGAAAGTGGAGTATCGGTCAGACCGAGAATCATGAAGAGGTTTTGGAAGTTTAAGTCTATGACGAATCGGGGACTCCGAGCGCTCCTCACACAGAGTGGTTCGAATCTGACTTGATCAAATTTTGGGATGCAGCATGAATAGAGTTTGAGACGAGAAAAGCATAGATAGCTAGAGGAGGTTCTTAGGCATTCTTGTCCATCCACTTGGCAAAAAGAAATAAAGCCGAACAATCAAAACAACAAGTGGATGTCCTCGAATGAGTAAAATATGCAACCAGCATGCTCACACAATAAGATGGCAAATGAAATATGTGACAAGGCATGCACAACCAATTCTAGCATCTATCAAGCAATTTGCGATGACTAGGTCATCTATATATGAGTATATTGACTTAGGAGTCAAGTGAGATCACTTGATCATAGGTCATACTCATCGTTTAAGCTCAAGTGGGGTTACCACTTTTACATAAAGCATTGTTTTGTTCACATCTTTAGAGTTGCTTTAGCTCAACTCTTAGAGTAGAGCTCCCCCTAGATGTGATATCCCCCCTAAGAGGGATGAACTAACCTTGGGTTTTGTCGATGATGACTTCATGTAGATATTGAAGATGTGGATGCTCAATGTTGATGTAGATCTCTTGGAGCTATCCATTTGAGTGAATTGCACTTTCAATACCTACATGGGTTAGTCCCACAAGGAACAAACAAGGATATCCATAGACATAGAGTGATGCACACAAAAGATGATGTCCATGAAAACTTTTAGGTTACCTTGTCCCTTGTCTTACCAACAAGAGGGTTTGTGACTCCTTGAACTAGTGCAAGATGTGGAAGTTGATTGCACTTGTTCTTGCCAAAATGATAAGAGTGAAGTATGTTGGCGGAGTCACCCTCAAGAACTCTCTAGTTCTTCTTCTTTTGGATCCACATCATCTTGATGGGAATCCTTGGAGTTGTAGTCGTACTTGATGAAGTGGAGCTTGAAGTAGTCTTGGGAATCCACTTGACTAAGGTCTTCGGAGCTTCTTCAAATGCATCAATTTCCTCTTGAAGCTTGTCCTTGCCTTTTTGCTTGTAGTCTTGTGGTGGAAGATCATCTTGAGCTTGTGTCCCCTTGAAAGAAGTATACTTCTCTTGTTGAGGGACAAACTTTGTCTTGGGGTATTGATCTTCTTCCCACTCAACTCCATTGGCATTGAACTTTCGCTCAAAACCAACACCTTGATTCTTCCGGTGCATTCCTTGCTTGCGCATGATTTCCTCGAATTGCTTACTCCCGGCAAGGCTTCTGTACACTCCTTTCTCTATAATTCCCTTCAATAAACTATTTTCTTGCTCAAGTGTAACTTGGCTAAGAGAATCATTAGTGGAATCAAGAGAGTTACTAGAAGTAACAACATTTGATTTAGCATGATCATTGTTACTACTAGAGGAAGAATCTTTCTTATTAGACTTGACTTGAGGCCTGTAAGTGGATAAGAGCAAACGCTTGGCAATGTAAGAAGAACTTTTCTTGCAGAGATCATCATTGATTGCTTTTAAGAACTCATGCTCTTGCTCAAGATTGAGCTTTTCAAAGCGTAATTTCTCATGAGCTCTTAAAAGTTCTTGATGATCCTCGAAGATGGTTTCATGAGCTAACTTAAGAGTGTTTAGCTCTTTAGTTAGGGGCTCAATTTTCTCCTTATCATTGTCATTCGTTTTATCTTGATTAGCATGTTTAATTGATATTTCATCATAGTATTCATCACTAGAGTTGTCAACAAGCAAATCATCACCTAACAAGTCATCTTCATCACTATTGAAATAAACATACTCGGGGTGTGTTACCTTAGGACCTTTGGCCATGAAGCATCTTCCAATTCCTTCATTTGGTGAGTCAAATATGTCGTAGGAGTTGGTTGACACAAGTGCTAGACCGGCAACACCTTCATCTTGAGTATCTTCGGAGTCGGAGTGATAACTTCTCTCGGAGTGGCTGTCGGAGTCGGAGCCGGATACCCATTCACCAACATGAGCTTGATGTCTTCATCTTGTGTAGCTCCTTGATGATTTTTCCTTCCTTTTTGAATCCTTGCTTCTCCGTGAGTATCTTCGTTCATAACGATCATCTCTACTCCTTCTCTCTCTTGGTGGCGATCCTTTGCTTCTTCTTTTTGGAGAATCTTCTCTTCTCTTGTAGGGAGCCGTACACTCATTGGAATAGTGTCCGGGTCTTCCACAATTGTAACAGTTTCACTCTCGACTAGAAGATCTTTTGTCATTGTAGGACCTTGACTTGGAGCTTCTATCTTTGCTTCTACTCTTGTAGAACTTGTTGAAGTTCCTCACCATTAAGCTCAATTCTTCATTGAAGTCTTGTTTCTCACTTCATGATGTAGGGGCTTCACATGAGGCTTTATAGGCACCACTTGATTTGTTGTGAAGTTCCTCTTTATCCTTAAGTGACATCTCATGAGCAACAATTCTTCCAATCACCTCCGTTGGCTTGAGATCTTTGTAATTTGGCATCATTTGGATCAATGTGCACACGGTATCATATTTTCCATCCAAGGCTCTTAGAATCTTCTTGATAATGAATCTATCGGTCATCTCTTCACTTCCTAAGCCGGCAATCTCATTTGTGATGAGAGCAAGCCTAGAGTACATCTCAGCGACACCTTCACCATCCTTCATCTTGAACTTGTCAAGTTGGCTTTGAAGTACATCGAACTTGGATTCCTTGACGGAGTCGGTACCTTCGTGCATATCAATCAAAGTGTCCCAAATTTCCTTTGCATTCTCAAGACGGCTGATTTTGTTGAATTCTTCGGGGCACAATCCGTTGAAGAGAATGTCACAAGCTTGAGCATTGTATTGCAACATCTTCAACTCATCCACGGTAGCTTCACGGTTTGGTTCTCTCCCATCAAAGAAGTCACCTTGCAAACCAACACACACAATAGCCCAAACGGTGGGGTTATGTCCAAGAATATGCATTTTCATTTTATGCTTCCAACTAGCAAAATTAGTACCATCAAAGTAAGGACCTCTACGGTGATAATTTCCCTCGCTAGACGCCATACTCTCCTAGGTTGTGAAACCAAGGCTATGACCACCAAAATCTATGGAGATCAAGCAAATGGAGACCAAAGCTCTGATACCACTTGTAGGATCGAAAGTATGTCTAGAGGGGGGTGATTAGACTACTTGACCAAATAAAAAATTAACCTTTTCCCAATTTTAGTTCTTGGCAGATTTTAGCTATTTTAGGACAAGTCAAGCAATCATCACATAATTTAAGCAAGCCTGCAAAGAGTATATAGGCAGCGGAAAGTAAAGCATGCAACTTGCAAGAATGTAAAAGGAAGGGTTTGGAGAATTCAAACGCAATTGGAGACACGGATGTTTTTCCCGTGGTTCCGATAGGTGGTGCTATCCTACATCCACGTTGATGGAGACTTCAACCCACGAAGGGTAACGGTTGCGCGAGTGCACACAGGGCTCCACCCAAGGGTAACGGTTGCGCGAGTCCACATAGGGCTCCACCCACGAAGGGTCCACGAAGAAGCAACCACCCACAAAGGGTCCACGAAGAAGCAACCTTGTCTATCCCACCATGGCCATCGCCCACACGGGACTTGCCTCACTAGCGGTAGATCTTCACGAAGTAGGCGATCTCCTTGCCCTTACAAACTCCTTGGTTCAACTCCACAATCTTGTCGGAGGCTCCCAAGTGACACCTAGCCAATCTAGGAGACACCACTCTCCAAGAAGTAACAAATGGTGTGTAGGTAATGAACTCCTTGCTCTTGTGCTTCAAATGATAGTCTCCCCAACACTCAACTCTCTCTCACAGGATTTGGATTTGGTGGAAAGAAGGTTTGAGTGGAAAGCAACTTGGGAAGCCTAGAGATCAAGATTCATATGGTAGGAATGGAATGTCTTGGTCTCAACACATGAGTAGGTGGTTCTCTCTCAGAACATATGAGTTGGAATGGTGTGTGTGTTCTGATGGCTCTCACATCGAATGAGAAGGAGGTGGATGGGTATATATAGCCTCCACACAAAATCCAACCGTTACACAGTTTTCCAATCTCGGTGGGACCGAATCAATAAGCTCGGTCGGACCGAAAATGTAAACCTAGTGACTGTTAGTGATTTTCAGTGGGACTGACATGCAACTCGGTAGGACCGATATGGTTAGGGTTTGGGCATAACATAATCTCGGTGAGACCGATTACACAAACTCGGTGAGACCGAATTTGGTAATTAGCTAACCAGAGAGTTGGTCAGGCAAACTCGGTGGGACCGATTTTCTCTTTCGGTGAGACCGAGTGGAACTCGGTGAGACCGAAAAGTTACAAAGGGGAAACACTGAGTTACATTGCAATCTCGGTGGGACCGATTCGCTCTTTCGGTAAGACCGAAAAGTTACAAAAGGGAAACAGAGAGTTTGCAACCCCATCTCGGTGAGACCGAGATCCTTATCGGTAGAACCGAATTGCTAGGGTTTGGCAGTGGCTAATGAAAAGTGAAACTCGGTGGCGCCGGATAGGAAGAATCGGTAGGACCGAGTTTGGCTTAGGGTTTAGGTCATATGTGGATATGGGAAAGTAGTTGAGTGTTTTGGAGCATATCACTACGCACATGAAGCAAGAGGCTCATTAAGCAACACCTCATCCCTCCTTAATAGTATTGGCTTTTCCTAAAGACTCAATGTGATCTTGGATCACTAAAATATAAAATGAAGAGTCTTGAGCTTTTGAGCTTGAGCCAATCCTTTGTCCTTAGCATTTTGAGGGTTCCACTTTCACATCCATGCCATGCCAATCATTGAGCTTTCCTGAAATAATCATCTTGGAATAGCATTAGCTCAATGAGCTATATGTTGTTATGAATTACCAAAACCACCTAGGGATTGTTGCACTTTCAATTGGTTCTCGCAGGCATGCGTCACATCATAGTAAAGGGGTGGTTCGTGCCTTCCCCATAAATGGAGGGAGGCGTGGAGGCGCGGCCCATTTAATGAATGGGGCTGAGGCGCGGTCTTCAAGGCGTCCACTCTCCACGATCACGGGGTGGGAAACCGGGCCATCGCTGGTTGGGGCGTCGGGTCGGTCCTGGCTCCCTGCGCCTTCCGTATCTTGATTGGCCGAGCGGGGCGGCCAAGCCCCAACCCCGATCCTTTATAAAGAGCGGGAGGGGGGATGGCGTCCTGCATTCTTTCATCTTCTTCTTCCTTCAGCTTCTGCTTCTCCCTTCCATCCGTCATGGAGAGAGGGAATCCCGGTCCTTCAACAGTGGCGGTGAGGGTCGCCGCTCGACAACGCGTCCCTCCTTCCCCTGCGCCTGCGGTGGAAGAGCCAGCCTCGAGGGGAAGGGGGAGGGGCGAGGCCGTGGGTGAGGCCGGGGCGCTCGGGGAAGAGGAGGACGGGGTGGCGCGCCGGCCTCACCTCCGCCAGCAGCTCCTCCTCCAATGGAGGGCCATGTTGGGGATGACCCTTGTGAGTTCTTCGTCAGGCCGCGCCGGCCGCCGCACCGTCGCCTTCGTCTCCCGACTCCATTTGCGCGGGAGATGGAGCTGGATCCGCCGGAATCGTTGCGGCTGCACATGAGGGGCTGTGGGATTAGTGGCACGCGGGTCCGCATCGACTTCCCCGCCCCTCATGTGATGTATCTTCGTCGGGGATGGAAGACGTTTGCTCATATCCACCGCTTGACGGAGGGGCTCACTCTCCATTTTAAGCTTATGGAGGGTGGCCTTCTCTCCATCAAGGTCTTCGGGTGCTTTAGGGCCCGTGGAAGGTGCTGCGTGGAGAGCTCTTCTGATAGTGAAGACTCCTCCTCGGGCGGGAGTGACGAGGAGGGCAGTGGCAGCGATGACGAGGGTAGTAGGCGGCAGGATGACGGGTCCGATTAGGTGTCGGGTGCCGCTCCGTGCGGCTCCGGCGCCCCCATCATCCGTGTCGCCGGCTCCCTGAACTTCTCGGGGTCGTCTCCTTGGGCGGCTGGCGTTGGGAGGCTGCGGAAGAGGAAGAGGGCGGGCGGCAAGGCTGTCAAGTCAGAGTACGCGGGCACCGATGCCTTCGACGCGTGCTGACGTCCTGCTGCCTCGTCTACGAGCTCTGCTTCCGGCGCCACCATCACCATCCAGCCTTTGGACGGCCACCAAGATGTTCTCTTGGTGTCCTCTGCCACC
This sequence comes from Triticum aestivum, assembly GCF_018294505.1. Taxonomy (NCBI): domain Eukaryota; kingdom Viridiplantae; phylum Streptophyta; class Magnoliopsida; order Poales; family Poaceae; genus Triticum; species Triticum aestivum. The sequence continues at coordinate 241,730,754 of NC_057803.1, forward strand.
CGTAGCTCGCCTAGGTGCTCCTTTTGTCCTTTTCGCCTCCTTGACCTACCTCCTAAGGAGAGGGACAAGAAAGGGATTACGAGCGCCTTATCTCTTTTTAGTCTGTAAGCCTTCGGGCCTTTGTTGAATTTAAAACTTGTAATCCCATCATTCATGTTTTTCATTCCCTATGGACTGTACCTGAGTGGAATGTTTTTTTAATGAAAAAGGGATGTTTGCCGGGTCATTTGTTTGCGGGTGGAACCGACGACAAGGAGTAAATCCTTGATATCTTCAAGATAAATATTTCCTTGCCCGGCAACAGGCCTTGCCGCCTCCCCACTTCGCTCGACCTTCCTGATGCCTTTGGCGGAGGCAGGGATGAGGCGGGTTCAGGCTCCTTGTTTCATCCTTTCGCTACCGCGACTATGACCAAACTTGGCCCCAGGAACGAGCCCTAGGGCCTAGAGTTAGGGGAGCACGGTAGCTTAGGGGAAACGAGGTTTCACATACCTCATTCCATAATGGAATGCATGATAAGGGATGAAGAACTTATCTGAAGTTGCAGTCCCCGGCAACCCTGGTTCGCCGTGGGTGAATCTTTGCTCTTGCAGCCCCCGGCAATACTGGCTTGCCGGGGGCTAGATGCTGGTTTGTTCCTCTTTTTTTTCTCCCCAAGTGGTTTGGCACGGAGGTGTCCTCTGAACCAAAGAAGACAAAAGAAAGACAAAGAGACGCACACTCGACCTCTAAGCTAGGGGTTAGTTGCCGCTAAGCACTATCAACCCTAACCAAGGACGAGACTCGACCTAGCATGCATGCTATAACTTAGGGCGCCAGCGCTTCATTTACTTATGCTCAGGGTCTGCGACTGGCTTTGTACAAAGGGTTACATGCGTAATCGTCAAGGCTCGTACAAAAGGTGGCTTGCCGGGGGGCCCGGCAAGCCGCGCCTCACGGGTAAAACTTGCGAAGATGCTCAATGTTCCAGGAGTTACTCACCGGAACGGCATCTTCGGTCTCTAGGCAGACTGCACCGGGCCTGGTGACTCGTATTACCTGATAAGGGCCTTCCCACTTTGGCATCAACTTATTGTAATTCTTGGCCGATTGAACACGCCGAAGAACAAGGTCGCCTTCCTCAAAGCTTCGGGCATGAACCTCGCGGCTATGGTAGTGGCGCAAGGCTTGCTGGTAGCGTGCTGCTCTCACAGCCTCCCGAAGACGATCTTCCTCAAGGAGCGTTGTGTCATCTTGCCGCAATTTCTCTTGCTCAAGCTCGTCATAAGCGAGTACTCGAGGTGACTCGTATATGTGTTCTGTGGGGAGAACTGCTTCTGCCCCGTATGCCAGGGCAAAGGGTGTCTGGCCGGTGGCTCGATTTGGTGTTGTTCAGATTGACCAAAAAACTATTGGCAATTCATCAATCCAGCACCTTCCAGTCTTGTGCAGTCTGTCAAAGGTCTTTGTCCTCAGGCCTCGCAGTACTTCAGCATTTGCCCTCTCAGCTTGACCATTGCTTCGTGGTGAGCAACGGAAGTGAAACAGACCTTGCTGCCGAGGTCTTGAATATATTGCATGAAGGTGTGGCTTGTGAACTGTGTGCCGTTGTCGGTGATAACCCTATTGGGTACACCAAAACAGCACACCAGTCCGTTGAAGAACTTGACGGCTGACTGTGTTGTGACCTTCCTCACTGCTTCCACTTCTGGCCACTTTGTGAACTTGCCAATTGCAATGTACAAGTACTCAAAGCCCCCGACAGCGCGGGGGAAAGGGCCCAGTATGTCAAGCCCCCAGACCGAGAAAGGCCAGGAGAGAGGAATGGTTTGAAGGGCTTGAGCTGGCTGATGAAGCTTCTTTGAATGGAACTGACACGCTTCACACCTTGTGACTAGTGTCGTCGCATCCTGGAGGGCAGTGGGCCAGAAGAAGCCTTGCCGAAATGCCTTGCCGGCAAGGGCCCTTGACCCGATGTGGGATCCACATATGCCTCCATGTATCTCCGCCAACAGCCCCAGTCCTTCCTCTCGAGGGATACACTTCAATTTCACGCCGTTCGGCCTCTTTCTGTACAGGACGTCATCGACGAACTGGTACATAGTAGAGCGACAGGCTACTTTTTCCGCTTCTTCTTGCTCCTCAGGAAGTTCCCCTGTTTGGAGGAATAGGACGGTATGTTGTGCCCACGCTGGAGCCTGGGGCTCGACGGCGAGGACTAAAGGCATTTCCTCCGCTATCGGAGCGGTTGTCTCCATGGCAAGAGCTTGATGCTCTGTCGGAGCTAGCCATCCCGTGGCGGGCACAGTGTCTCCGGCAACATCCTCGCCGGCGGCTTCGGGGAGCTCGGCGGGAAAGTACTTGCCGGGCTCTAATTTTCTCCTCTTGTTCTGCTCTGTTGATGTATCAACGGGTGGCTGAGTTAGCCGAAGCACAAAGGTACCTGGTTCCACAGGTAGCTTGAGGGCAGCGCATTTTGACAGGTAATCGGCGATATCATTCTCCGCTCGGGGAATGTATTCTGCCTGTATACTGTCAAAACGCTCTTCCAGCTTTCTCACTTCATCAACGTAGGACTTCATCAACGGGCTCTGGTAATCCTTGTTGACTTGCTTGACGACAAGTTGCGAGTCGCCTCTGACGGCGAGTTTCTTGATTCCGAGGTCCGCCGCGATCCTAAGACTGGCAAGCAGCCCTTCGTACTCAGCTGTATTGTTTGTTGACACCTCCCTGGGGAAGTGCATCTGGATCACGTAGTTGAGGTGCTCTCCGGTGGGCGCAACAAGTAGTACGCCAGCCCCAGAGCCCTATAAGGAGAAAGCTCAATCAAAGTACATGATCCAGTCGCAACTTGCCTCCTTGCCGGGGAGAGCAGTCTCTTGGGTTTCTTCGTTAGGCGTCGCGGTCCATTCTGCAACGAACTCCGCCAGGACTCGGCTTTGAACCGTCGAGGTACTCTCAAACTTGAGGCCAAAGCTGGACAGTTCCAATGCCCACTCTACGATCCTTCCCATTGCGTCTGGATTGTGCAATATCCGTTGCAGAGGTAGGCGAGTGACGACAGTGATTTCGTGCACCTGGAAGTAGTGACGCAGCTTCCTTGAGGCCATAAGAAGGCCGAAGAGCAGCTTCTGCACACCGGAGTACCTCGATCTAGCCCCCTGCAGGAGGGAACTAACAAAGTAGACCGGGTGCTGCATCATTTTCTTCTTCGGCGGCACTTCAATTGGCTGCGTCGTCTCGGCATCGGTGGCATCGGGCTCCGTCGCTGCTATTACCTCATCATCAATTTCTCTTTGCGCCACTAGTGCGGCACTGACCACCTGGTTCATTGCCGCCATGTACAGCATCAACGGTTCCTGTGGCCTAGGAGCAACTAGTATTGGCGCGGAGGAGAGGTACCTCTTCAAATCTTGCAATGCTGCTTCGGCTTCTGGCGTCCACTCCATCCGGCCCGCCTTTTTCAAAATCTTGAAAAAGGGAAGGGCGCGCTCGGCGAACTTGGAAATGAACCTGCTCATGGCGGCAACGCAACCAGCAAGCCGACGCACATCCTTGACTCGCTTGGGCCCTTCAATCTGCTCTATAGCTTTGATCTTGTCCGGATTGGCCTCTATCCCATGCTGTGACACAAAGAACCCGAGAAGCTTGCTAGACGGGATGCCGAAGACGGACTTCTCAGGGTTCAGCTTGAGATTGATCTTGCGTAGGTTTGCAAATGTTTCTTGTAAATCCGATATGAGGGTTGCCTGTTCTTGGTTTTGACCACTATATCATCCATATCAGCTTCCATATTTCTATGGAGCTGGGGTTCAAAACCAATTTGGACCGCCCTTGCAAACGTTGAACCAGCACTCTTCAACCCAAAAGGCATCTGTACAAAGCAATACGTACCACATGGGGTGATGAATGCCGTTTTCTCTTCATCTTCCCTTGTCATGGAGATCTGGTGGTAGCCGGAGTAGGCATCGAGGAATGACAACAGATCACACCCAGCTGTGGGGTCAACAATCTGGTCGATGCGCGGCAACGGGAAGGGGTCTTTGGGGCAAGCCTTATTAATATCTGTGCAGTCAATACACAGCCTCCACTTCCCATTTGCCTTGCGCACTACCACCGGATTGGCCAACCACGTTGGATGGAGCACTCCTCTTACCAAACCCGCTGCTTCCAGTTTCCGGATCTCCTCTGTGATGAACTCTTGTCGTTCCAAAGCTTTCTTTCTAACCTTTTGCTTGACGGGCTGCGCATGAGGACAGACAGCAAGGTGGTGCTCAATCACCTCCCTGGGAACGCCGGGGATGTCGGATGCTCGCCATGCAAACACATCGACATTCGCCCGCAGGAAGGTGACGAGCGTGTCTTCCTATTTGTCGTCAAGGGTGGAGCTTATGGTAAAAGCTCCTCCCGTGAAGTCCTCCTTGACGGAAACCTTCTTGGTTCCCGGCGGTGTGGCCTTGGACTTCTTGTTTCTGTAGGCGGAGCTCTCTGGCACGTCCTCGACGGGAGCGCTACACTCCGAAGAGCTGCGCTTGCCGGAGTGGGTGCCTGAGGTCTCACCGGTCTTCTTCTTTTGCCTTCCTGGGGCTCCAGTGGCAGGAGCAAGCGCCTTAGCAGTGGCGGCTGCTCCAACTGCTTGCTGGTAGAGTTGGTCAGCGCAAATTAGCGCATCCTTCTTATCTGATGGGACGGTGATGATCGTCACAGGCCCCGGCATCTTCAGGGTGTTGTAGGCGTAATGTGACGCCGCCATGAACTTGGCCAGCACTGGGCGGCCAAGGATCCCGTTGTAAGGCAAGGGGATCTTGGCAACGTCGAACACAACCCTTTATGTCCTGTAGTTCAGATCACTCCCAAAAGTCATGGGCAACATCACCTTTCCCTTTGGTTGACTTCTTCCCGGGTTAACCCCCTGAAACGTGCCCATCTCTACGAGGTCTTCATCGGGAATCTGCAATTTCTCGATCACGGCAGGCAAGATTAAGTTTAGACCGGCCCCACCATCGACTAGCATCTTTGTCACCTTGAGGTTGTGTATTGTTGGTGAAACCAACAATGGCAAGCACCCGACTGCAGTAGTGCGATCAGGGTGATCCTCAGTGTCAAAAATGATAGGTGTGCTGGACCACTTCAGCGGCCTTTGGGCATCAAATGACGGTTCCGCCGCTGTAATCTCACGCGCCCACTGTTTAAGCTGGTGGTGAGAGGTATGCAGCGAGGCGCCGCCATTGACGCACATGGCCTCTGTAGCTTTCTGAAATTCTTGGTCACCGGACTCATCGTCCTCTTTGTGATCATCGTCTTCTGGCTTTTTGTCACGGCCCCGGGCGGGCCTCTCCCGCTGTTTATCTTTGCTGTGGCGGTCCGCCTGGCCGTCACGCTTCTTGCTGGACCCCTCGGCACCATCCCGGCCTTTCTCCTTGTCCCGCATCTCATATTCAGCCCTCTGCTTCTCAACAAGGAGCTCAACCTGTCGGCAATTCTGGAGATCATGGCCTTTGGTGCGATGGATCTTGCAGTATTGCTTGTCAGAGTTTCCTGGCTTCTCGGCAGCCGCCAAGGCCCGGCAGGCGACACATCCGGCAATTTCCTTGTCGGGGTCATCTGCCTTGGTTTTCTTGGCGGAGCCGGCGTTGTCAGATCCCTCGATAGCAAGCACAACTTTACCTTTGCGCTTCCTGTTGTGGCGTCGGCCTTTCTTCGCCGGGGCGGCAGTATCCTCATCTGAGGAGTCGGTTTCCACGCCGGCATCTTCGCCGGGGTACTTCCTTCCCTCTTCAGCTCGGGCACATCTGTCAGCAAGAACATAGAGTTCTGCCACATCTTTCACCTTGTTCATTGCCAGTTCTTCACGCATCTTGCGGTTATGCACGTTCTGATGGAACCCGCTGATGATGGCGGCAGGGTGAACATCAGGGATATTGTACTGTACCTGTCGTGGATTTGTCACGGCAGATGTCCTAGCGAAAGGACTTAGTCGTGGAGCCATCGCTACGAGTTTACTTGAAGGGGTTAAAGCGGACACAAAGACACGAGGGTTTTATACTAGTTCGGCCCCTTCGATGAAGGTAAGGCCTACGTCTAGTTGCGATGGAATTGATGTGGTCTCGATGGCTAGGGAGCAAACAAGCTTCGCCTAGACTCGAGTTGTCGTTCTCCCCCTGAACCGCCGCTGGGTCATCCCCTTATATACACGGGTGACGCTCGTCGGTCCATAGAGTCCCAACCGGTCCATACTCGTATCCCGGTTGGTATCTCTCTGTTCCTAACTTACAATACAAGTTGCACATCAGGCCGGTTTACGGCTACAGGTTCTAAACCGGCTACAGGCCTTGGGCCTTCATCTGTTCATACCACTAATGAAGTTATCCCGGCCCAAGCAGGCCAGTTCACGCCTAGTGGTAATATCCTCAACATTAGGCCCCAGATTGATTTGAACTGGTTCATGTCAATCCCTCACAAAATCTGGTGCCTTGGACATCTTCGGGTAATTGGTAAGCCGCCGTGTCGTCATCATTTCTGGTTGCTGTAAGCCGGCATGACGTCATCATGAAATTTTATCATTTATAACGCCCTCTTTTAACAATAGCTCCTGGATCCGCGCGCTTGACCTAGCTCTGTTGCCTTATAAATAAGACCGAAGGGTCATTTCTTTCCCTTTCCCTTCATCCCTTCTTCTTCGTCTTCCTCGCGTCGCCAGCCTTGGAGCTCCGCCACCGCCGTCGACCTCTGCCTCGTCTTGGGCCACTGCATCAACCGGAACGTACCAGAGCATTGCGGCATCTTTCTGCATCTTCTCCGTTCCCGGTAAGCTTTCTCCTCTTCTTGACCTAGATCTGTTCTTAGGGTTCCATGTTCATGCTGTGTTCGTCGCATGCTCATACCTGTTTTCTGACCTTGAATGAATCTGTGAATCCCTGCTGCGTTTAGTAGTAGTCTTTAAGCATCCACCTATAGTTTCTCATCTAAGTCCATATATCTCTCGCACATACCCGCTCAATGGTTCACTTCTGTTTCTGCCTTACTCTTCGGAATATTTTCTGTTTTTGTGAGCTCGCGGTAGATCCGCGGCTGTGATAAGATCATGTGAAACTTGTTTCTTCATACCTAGTTATCCATAGCTTCAATTTCTTCCGATGCTTAGGTCAGGAGGTTTAACTTATCATAGAAAAAAGCACTCATGATTTCTTCCGGTATATACCATTAGTCCCCTGGTTGAACCGCTAGAATCCACATGATGTCGCATTGTGGAAGACCGGTTTATAGGTACCGTCCCCGGTTTATCGTAGTTTAGATCAACACCTTCTTTTATCCAGCGTGTTCTTGAACCGGATCACCTATTTCTTGTAGATCTCGCCATGGCCAAACAAGTGTATGAGTGCAATTGGGTTCCTTCTCGCGTCACGAAATCACAATTGGACGATCTAGTCTTGATCGGCGCTTTAGACAGAAAAGATACGATCCACTGGAGGGTTCCTGGAAATGAATGTCCTCCCGCCCCCCAGGAAGGAGAGGTTGTGGTCTTCGCAGATCACTTGGCCCGGGGCTTCAAACCGCCCGGCTCTAAATTTTACCGGGATGTGTTAGCCAATTTTCAGCTCCGTGCACAGGATATTGGCCCCAACTCTGTTACCAATCTATGCCACTTTCAAGTGCTCTTTGAGGTATATTTTCAAGAGGAGCCTTCAGTTGAGTTGTTTAGAGACCTCTTCCATTTAAACCGTCGCACTGAATTCACCAATGGCCCCAACACTGAATTGGGCGGTATGGCCATTCAGAAGAGGAAGGAGATCACTTATCCCCACGTCAAACTCCATACTCACCCCAAGGAGTGGAATGCAACTTGGTTTTATTGCAAGGATACCTCCCCTGACAATGAAAATCCCTTGCTTGGCTTCCGTCCGGAACGGCTCAGCAACACGCACCCTTTTCCACAAAGACTAAGCGCCAAGGAAAGAATTAAATACGCTCCGCAACTGTCCAAGCTCCGAGCTTTTATGGCCAACGGCTTAACGGGAATAGATCTTGCACGTTGTTGGATATCATGGAGCATACTGCCTCTGAGCCGGCGCTCCAGTTTGATGTGCAAGTATACTGATAGTGTCGATGACCCACTCCGACACACTAAAATCCAACTCCCCGATGATGAAGTCACAGAATCTGTAAAAAAGATGCTGAATGAACCGGAGCACCTCTGTGCTCAAACCGGTCTGCCTCCTTACTGCACCACCAACAAACCGCCAGCGGTAAGATTTTAATTGCTCTATTGTTGAACCGGTTACTGCTTTATCTGTTTGACATTTAATTACTGCTGATCCAGGGCGATAATCCGTTTTGGAGCAAGAAGCTTTCTCAAGACAAAACGGAGAAAGCAGGGCGGCCAATCCGTCCCAAGACCAAGGTTATCAAGAAGCCAGCTCATAAGAGAAAAACCACCGCTTCATCTGATCCAGCTATTGATGACGATGTGGGTAACCCGGACCTTGAGGTAGAACTTGACTCGCTTGGCTTATTTTTTACACGCCTTATTGATGATGATGCTTGTCAGGACGACGCTGAAGCCAGCAATGCGGAATTCGTTGAGGTAACTATTCTCTCTTCTGATTCAGAAATCTTGCCTTTGCCAAAATTTCGACAGGCAAACCGGAAAGTTAAATTTTCTCATCCTCTTGCTTATTTGGATCCTAAATTTCTTATGAAGACTCAGCAACATGAAGCTCGCCGCACAACCCGGCACAGTGGCCAGGTAGTTACCTCCACCGGTTTACCAAATAGTCCGGTTCGAAAACGCCGCTCTAAGGTCTCTGACCTTTTTGTTGATTTACATCCTAAAGCGGGTTTCTTCCGTCAACCTCTTAACCCATCCGACTCCGATTATCAGGTTACTTCTCATTCATCTTCTGGTGAATCGTCGGCCACTCAGCTGCCACCGTTAAAAATGGTTCTTGGGTAAGCTAAGCTGAACATATGCTTCCAGTACACTATGTAATGGCTTATGCTTTTCCTTGACTCTTTGATTTTCTTTCAGGGCCAAACCTAAACCGAGCAAGAAAGCCCGCCTGGATAAAGCGGCTGAAGAAGATGTAGCCCCAGAACATGACAAAACGCCAGATCTTGAAGCATTTGCTCCTGAGGATATTCCCAATGATCCTCCTTTACAAGACGATGCTATTCCCGAAGAGAGGCCTATTAATACTTCAGTCTCTGCTGACCCGCCTGTCAGCTCCGTCCGGATTGAGAAATCCCACAGTCCTGCTGACAAACCGATCACACTAACACAAACCGGCGAGTCCAAAGATGATGATGTTGTGATTACCGGTGTAGGCCGCTTTGAACCCGGGAATCCTGTCACCTTAACCAAGCATACCATAAAAGAGGATTTTTCCGCTCTGAATAAAGAAAAATGGGATGTTGAACTGGAGACATATGCTGCTCTGAGTGCCCAAGATCTTCATTCCGGCTATCTAAACCGGCTTTATACTAGCCGTGACTGTGAAGCTGGTCTGGTAAAAATCATGAGGGATAAATTTGAGGTAACTTACTTCTTTACTGACTGCCTTTGCATCAATCCTCCTAGCCCCCAAGGGTCGGTTTGTAGCCTTCGTCAAACCGGGACTTGAATATGATCCTCAACACTTTTGAAATCCATTAATATAGCCCCCAAGGGCCGGTTTAACTTAGCAGAATTAGACCGGGGCTCCAACAGAAAACTACCCTTAGAACATAATTTGAGCAAATAGCCATTAGCCCCCAAGTGCCAAGTTGAATACCTGTATTGAGCTTGGGACTTTGCAATCTAGTAACTTTTGAAAACTGAAGGTTCATTAGCCCCCAAGTATCAGGCGTATAACTTTGTTATGTGGTTGATACTTCAATTTCTTGAACCACTTGTTTAAAGCTAAATGTTGTCTGTATGCAGGCTGAGGTGAGAATCAAGGAGGACCGGATTGCTGATTTGCAGGAGGCCTTGAAAACTCAACAAGCTGAAACAGACAAGGCAAAAGAAGAATTAACCAGCGCCTTGAGCACCGCTGAACAGCTGAAGGAAGGCTTCAAGAAAGAGCGGGCTGATTGGGCCACTGAGAAGGCCGCTTTAACCAAAAGAGCGGAAAATGCTGAAGCTGCCCTTAAACTGGTGGCGGATGAACTGACGTCCGTAAAGCGGCAAATACACTCCATGACCGCTGCGATCTTTGATAAGCTCCTTTTAACTTTTGTGATAATTTGAACCTGCTGCAGCGTAAATCCGGTTTGAAACCGTCCCTATATTGTTGTAGGCACACGCATCGGGCACTTGGGAAATGATGTGCGGAAGAAACTGAAGGTTGCCTACACCTTAGTGGAACAATTATATACCGGAGCCCAGCGGATCATCACCACAGCCTCTCATAACAACCCGGCACCTTCTTTAATCCAGGACACTCTTAACATGTTGTCGATGCTTCCGGCCCGGATGGAGGAGCTGAAGAAATCTGCTGCTCGAACCGGAGCTATTAACGCCTTGATCCGGGCAAAGGCATGGGTGCCAGATTTCGACCCTGTGGAAGCATCTCAAGGCTATCCCAGCCTGAAGGAAGATGGCTCTGAATTCAACGAAGAGGATTTAAGGGCAATAAACCGTGCAGTGCGCCCTCTGGCTTGTCAGCTAGCTGAAGAGGCAGACTTGACGCATTATCAAGCACAATACAATGACCAGAACAAGCGAGTGCCTGCCCCAACTCTTGAAGCGGAGAATCTGATCCCTCCAATCCGTAAGCACACTTACGCTCCTGATATTGAACCGTCTTCCCTGATACATGAAGAGGCTGTTTTCCAAGCTTTAATGGGAATCGACTGGACCACTGTTGATTTCCAGCCAATGGGTAGGGACGAAGAAGCTGAAGTGGATGATGATGAGGAGCAGGCCTAAACCGGGAGCCGGTTTGTATAGCTGTCCTTGGAATCTTTCCAAAATAACAAATGATCTTTATTCGGGCACCGTGATGCCTTGTAACAGGATAGTTAATACTTCTATCTTCAATATGCCTTCGTGCATAAGTACTGAAGCCTTTGTTCGAAAAAAAACCTCCATTCATATTTCCTGCCATGTCTTGGCATGAAGCTGGTTTAGCCAAGCTTTGAAGCGGAGGTTTTATAAACCATTACCGTCAACAAGGGGGGAGAAAACAGCTCCCGTATAGACCGTACTGGGCCAATATAAACCCCCTTGTTACTCCATGATGTTAACAGGAAAAAATAAAAATAAACCGGGCATACTTCTCCGGATTAAAGGGGAATCAAATCCATAGGTGTTTGTTGACATAAAAAGAATCCAACAAAAAACTAAGAACAAACAAGCCATGAAAATACCATGGAAAACAAGGCAATGATAAAAACTGTTTGCAAAAATATGCTATACTGAGCTGATCAGATGGTATTACGATGGTCGGACAGGACCAAGCCCCCAATAGGAGTGACAATGATTCAAGTCAGCCAGGTCCCCAAATGATTCGTGGCATATATGCCAGATCAAGAGGCGTGGCAATGGTTCGGGTTCGACCAAGCCCCCAAGTGATTTTGTGGCCTTAGGCCGACCAAGAGGCGTGACTGGTTCAGACTTGACCATGTCCCCAAGTGATCTGGTGGCTGTCGCCTACCAAAAGGTGTCGCGTTGGTTCGGACACGACCAAGGCCCCCAGTGATGTATAAAAAGCAAATGTCAAAGGGTAAACCGGAGTCCGCTTTAAAAACAGAGCCACTCCATGTAACCACGCATGATAAGAAAGACAGAGACCCCGCTTTAGCTGAGGCTCCGGTTTTATTATATCAAAGATAATATATACACTGTCATGATATGTACACAGATAGAGCTGATGGCTCAAGTTTAGTAAGGCCGAAGATGAGCTATATTCCACGGCCTGTTAGTCTCCTCCTCTGATGTACGTGAGTCTTTATGCTCTCGAATCTCAATCAGATAGTACGACCCATTGTGCAGATTCTTGCTGACCATGAAAGGTCCCTCCCAAGGTGGGGATAACTTGTGTATATATGTTTGGTCTTGGATGAGCCGAAGCACCGAATCTCCTTCTTGAAAAGTTCTGGTTCTAACCCGGCGACTGTGATAGCGACGAAGATCTTGTTGGTAAATCGCCGAACGGGTAGCTGCTATATCACGCTCCTCGTCCAATAGATCCAAAGCGTCTTGCCGTGCTGTCTCATTGTCCGCTTCGACATAAGCTGCCACCCGAGGCGAATCATGCCGGATATCACTAGGGAGAACTGCCTCTGCTCCGTAGACCATGAAAAATGGCGTGTATCCTGTGGATCGGTTTGGCGTAGTATTGATACTCCATAGCACAGATGGTAGCTCTTCAACCCAACATCCTGGCGTTCTTTGCAATGGGACCATAAGCCGGGGTTTGATGCCTCGCAAGATCTCTTGATTAGCTCGTTCTGCCTGTCCATTGGACTGGGGGTGTGCCACTGACGACACGTCAAGCCGGATATGCTCTCGTTCACAGAACTCCTTCATAGCACCCTTAGATAAATTGGTACCATTGTTAGTAATGATACTGTGTGGAAAGCCAAACCGGAAAATCACCTTTTTGATGAACTGCACCGCTGTTGCTGCATCACACTTGCTGACAGGCTCCGCTTCAACCCACTTGGTAAATTTGTCAACTGCCACCAAAAGGTGGGTTTTCTTATCCTTGGATCTTTTAAAAGGTCCGACCATATCCAGCCCCCAAGTTGCAAACGGCCACGTTATTGGGATCATCCTCAATTCTTGAGCCGGCACATGAGCATGCCTTGAAAATTTCTGACATCCATCACACCGTTTAACCAAGTCCTTCGTGTCAGCATGCGCTGTCAACCAGTAGAACCCGTGATGAAACGCCTTTGCCACCAGAGACTTTGAACCGGCGTGGTGTCCACAATCCCCTTCATGGATTTCTCTTAAGATTTCACAGCCTTCCTCAGGAGAAACACAACGTTGAAACGGCCCTGATACACTGCGACGATGCAATTCACCATTGACAATCGTCATAGACTTGGATCGCCGGACTATTTGCCTGGCTAGAATCTCATCCTCTGGTAACTCCCCCCGCTTCATGTACATAAGATAAGGAACTGTCCAATCTGGAATAGCATGCAATGCTGCCACCAATTGAGCCTCCGGATCAGGAATAGCCAAATCCGCTTCACCTGGGAGCTTGACTGACGGGTTGTGCAGCACGTCCAGAAAGATATTAGGCGGGACCGGTTTGCGCTGAGAGCCCAAACGGCTTAAAGCGTCCGCCGCTTCATTCTTCCGACGGTCCACATGATCCACTTGATAACCCTGGAAGCAACCCGCAATATTATCCACTTCCCGATGATATGCAGTCATGAGCGGGTCCCTAGAATCCCAAGTGCCCGACGCCTATTGAACCACGAGATCCGAGTCACCAAAGCACTTAACCCGGCTTAAGTTCATCTCTTTAGCCATCCGGAGACCATGGAGCAAGGCTTCATACTCAGCTGCATTATTAGTGCAAGGGAACATTAAGCGGAGAACATAACAAAACTTATCGCCTCGTGGGGAAGTTAACACGACTCCAGCCCCCGAGCCTTCCAGTTGCCTGGATCCATCAAAATGAATAGTCCAATATGTGTGATCCGGCTTCTCCTCTGGTGCTTGTAGCTCCGTCCAATCATTGATGAAATCAACAAGTGCTTGAGACTTCACCGCCGTCCGAGGCACATACTTCAGTCCGTGTGGCCCAAGCTCTATAGCCCACTTGGCAATTCGGCCAGTCGCCTCCCGGTTCTGTATGATATCACCCAAGGGAGTTGAACTGACCACTGTGATGGGGTGCCCTTGAAAATACTGCTTCAACTTCCGACTGGCCATGAAAACACCATAGACCAGCTTCTGCCAATGCGGATACCTTTGATTGGATTCAATAAGCACCTCGCTGATATAATAAACCGGCCGCTGAACCGGGTATTCCTTGCCTTCCTCCTTGCGTTCCACCACAATAGCCACGCTAACTGCCCGAGCATTGGCTGCTACGTATAATAATAGTGGCTCCTTGTCGACCGGAGTTGCAAGAACAGGCGGATTGGCTAACTGCCGCTTCAAGTCCTCAAATGCTTCATCAGCAGCCGGACTCCAAATGAAATGGTCTGTCTTCCTCAGCATTTGGTACAAAGGAATGGCCTTTTCTCCGAGGCGGCTGATAAACCGGCTTAGTGCGGCGATTCGGCCCGCCAAACGCTGAACATCATTGATGCACTTCGGTTTAGCCAGGGAGGTGATAGCTGTAATCTTCTTCGGATTAGCCTCAATTCCTCTATTAGACACCAGGAAACCCAGTAACTTGCTTGCCGGAACACCAAAGACACACTTGGCCGGATTAAGCATCATCTTGTAAACCCGCAAGTTGTCAAAGGTTTCCTTCAAGTCATCCACCAGCGTCTCCTTCTGCCTTGACTTTACTACAATATCATCCACATAGGCGTGCACATTGCGGCCGATCTGTTTATGCAGGCAATTCTGTACACACTATTGATAGGTGGCTTGGGCACTCTTGAGTCTGAAGGGCATAGATACATAGCAGAAGGCTCCAAAGGGAGTAATAAACGTTGTTTTCTCCTGGTCCATAACCGCCATTTTGACCTGATGATATCCAGAGTATGCATCCAAAAAACTCAAACGCTCACAACCCGCCGTGGCATCAATGATCTGGTCAATGTGGGGGAGGGCAAAAGGATCCACTGGACAGGCCCTGTTAAGATCTGTGTAATCCACACACATACGCCAAGTGCCATTTTTCTTATGAACCAGCACCGGATTAGCAAGCCACTCTGGATGGAACACCTCAATGATAAAGCCAGCTGCCAAAAGCCTGGCCACTTCCTCTCCAATGGCCTTTCGCCTTTCTTCGTTAAACCGGCGGAGGAATTGTTTCACCGGTTTATACCTAGGATCCACATTAAGAGTGTGCTCAGCGAGTTCCCTCGGTACACCTGGCATGTCGGATGGTTTCCGTGCGAAGATGTCCCAATTCTCACGAATGAACTCGACGAGCGTGCTTTCCTATTTGGGATCCAAATTGGCACTGACAGTGAACTGCTTAGATGAATCGCCGGGCACGAAGTCAACAAGCTTGGTCTCAGCTGCCGATTTGAACTTCAGATCTGAATCATGCTCTGTAGTCGGCTTCTTCAAAGGAGTCATATCCGCCGGATCAACATTGTCCTTATAGTACTTCAACTCCTCCGTGGCATAGACCGACTCTACATAAGCCGCATCACCTTCCTCACATTCCAAAGCGACCCTACGGCTCCCATGAACCGTTATTGTCCCCTTGTAACCCGGCATCTTGAGCTGCAAGTAGATATAACAAGGCCGCGCCATGAACTTGGCGTAAGCCGGCCGGCCAAACAAGGCATGATATGGGCTTCAGATCTTCACCACCTCAAATGTTAGTTTTTCCGACCAGAAGTCGTGCTCGTCCCCAAAAGCCACGTCCAGGGCTATCTTACCAACAGGATATGCAGATTTGCCAGGCACCACACCATGGAACACCGTATTAGACGGTCTGAGATCTTTGTCTGTTAAACCCATGCGGCGGAATGTCTCATAGTACAGTATGTTAATACTGCTTCCTCCATCCATGAGTACCTTGGTGAATTTATAACCCCCCACCTGAGGGCCTACCACTAATGCTAGCTGGCCCGGATTATCAACCCAGGGCGGGTGATCCTCTTTGCTCCACACGATAGGCTGCTCCGACCAGCACAAGTAACGTGGTAAGGCCGGTTCAATAGAATTCACCGCTCGCTTGTGGAGTTTTCGGTCGCGTTTATCCAAGCTAGTTGTGAAAACATGATATTGCCCATTGTTCAACTGTTTTGGCTGGCTCTGATAACCCGACTGCTGCTGCTGCTGCTGCTGGTGGCCGTTTTGATTATTCTAGTGATTGTGAACGCCCTGATTGTGACCTGAACCGGAAGCTCCATCGTGATCCGGCCCACGAAAACCGGATCCTGAACTGCCACCTGACCCGTGATCATACCGGAAGGCATTAGAGCTTTTAAACTCCTGCATGATATAACAATCCTTCCAAAGATGGTTAGCCGGCGCCTCCTTCGTCCCGTGCTTCAGGCAAGGCTGATTCAGCAAATAACTCAAGCGGCTTGCGTTAGGATTGGGAGCCCCATTACGATTTGTCGCTTTACCTCTGCGCCGCTGCCCCCCGTCCTGTGCATTAGTGTTGGCCACAAAGTCCATGTTGCCATCCGCCTTGCGCTTGCCTCCGTTTCCATGACCCGCCGGTTTGTACTGCTGCTGTTTGGAGTTGCTATTCTTCCTTCCCTTCCCTGCTTCATCATCATCAGTCTCGGGATCCTTGGTACTGTCTGAATCAGCATACTTCACTAGAGCGGCCATGAGGATTCCCATGTCATTACAGAACCGCTTCATGCGTCCCAATTTCAATTTTAAAGGCTCAAACCGGCAGTTGCCTTCTAGGGTTAAGATCGCAGAGTCAGCATTAATCCTGTCGGACAAGTGCAAAATTTCCGAAACGCGGCGCACCCAATGGGTCGTTGATTCTCCTTCCCCCTGGACACAAGCCGCCAGGCCTACTATGGACTTGGGCTGCTTACATGTATCCTTGAAATTCTGGATAAACCGGGCCCGCAACTGGGCCCATGAGCCGACAGAATTGGGCGGTAGGCTCTTCAACCAGGTACGAGCCGTGCCTTCAAGCATCATGGTGAAGTATTTTGCACACGCGGTCTCATCCACGTCTAACATCTCCATGGCCATCTCATAACTCTCTATCCACGCTTCAGGGGATAAATCAGCGGTGTAATTCGGCACCTTGCGTGGACCCTTGAAATCTTTAGGCAGGCGCACATTGCGTAAAGCAGGGATTAAACAAGGCACTCCCAAAGCGGATGCGACTCCTGGTCCGGCGAAGGTGGTAGGGCAAACCGGTGTAAGTTGACCCGCATCATCCTGTGCTGCTAACTCGGCCTCCCTCCGTGCCCGGGCCCGGTCCACCACATCCTGAGCATCGCGAACATCACCTGCCAGGTTATTGCCACGGGCCGCTTCACGGCCTCACACATTGCTCGATATGGCCGGTTCATCCAAGCGCCTGCTATAGCTCCGGCTTGGACGGGGCGTAGAGTGAATCCGATCACGGCTGTATGAATATGCTTCCCGCTGAATCAGCGCGGTCCGGAGAAGCTCCTTAACCCGGCGCGTCTCTATCGCTTGCGGAGAGTCCCCTTCAACTGGGATAGCCTCTAATCGCGCGGCAGCTGCAAAAAGGTTGTCCATAGGATTAGAATAATGACCTGGGGGCGTCTGGACCGGCGGAAGAATCACAATGTTCTGCTGAGGAGGTTCCATCAGGCGAGGTTGGACCGTCCCCCCTGGTCCTGGTGCCTCAATCCGGTTTGTCTCCAGGTGCTGCGGCGGATTACTGGGTCCAGCTCCTGGAGTGTGAAAGAGATTCCGGGGATCAAACCCTAACGGCAGGCGTGATCTGTGCTTCCGCTTTAAGACCTCCTGTGATGCGTTCTGGTCAAGCATGAGCTTATAAGCCTGGGCTTCCAAAGCGGCCCGCTCTGCAGCCATCCTGTCTTTTTCTGCGGCCAGACCCGCTTTGGCTTACACGATCTGCTCTCTCACCTTTGCAATTTCTGCATTATGGGCCTCCTGATCCGCCGGATTGTCCTCTGCCATAAGCGCGGCTAGTGCATCAAATAGATCAGATAGAACTTGAACCGGCGGGCGCACAAGGCCTCCTACCCCTGCTGATCCGGAGAGCATCGCTGCGGCGGTCGAAGAGTGATTCGCCGCCTGTGTGCCGGCCATGAATATTCCAACCCGGTTGACCTGGCCTGGGGGGTCCGGAATACTGTCTCCATCGGAACAGCCCCTAACCTGGTCGTCTTGTAAATGGTATAGTGATTCGGTCTCTCCGGTTGAGGACTCGTCGCCGGAATAGATGACGGTCTCGCTACCATGTTCTGACTCGTCCTCACGCCCTCCTCCGTGGATGACTCCAACGAAGGCACGCTTCACGGCCGGTTTAGCCTGGGTAGATCTCGCACGCTGAGCCGTCTCGACGAGGTCGATGCAGATGTCCGGCTCAGGCCCCGGCTCACCAATCTTGCCGATGAAAACGTGTATGCCACCAAAGGGGACCCGGTACCCGTACTCAATCGAATCGGCCTCGGGACCCCATCCTGCATCGTCGATGTAGATCTTGCCACGACGACTCTTGGTCATCTGGCCCACAGCATAGCCTTCGAGTCCTTTGAGCTTGCCCTCCAAGATCGTCAAACCATCGTGCGATAGCCCCACGGTGGGCGCCAACTGTCGTGGATTTGTCACGGCAGATGTCCTAGCAAAAGGACTTAGTCGTGGAGCCATCGCTACGAGTTTACTTGAAGGGGTTAAAGCGGACACAAAGACACGAGGGTTTTATACTAGTTCGGCCCCTTCGACGAAGGTAAGGCCTACGTCTAGTTGCGATGGAATTGATGTGGTCTCGATGGCTAGGGAGCAAACAAGCTTCGCCTAGACTCGAGTTGTCGTTCTCCCCCTGAACCACCGCCGGGTCGTCCCCTTATATACACGGGTGACGCCCGTCGGTCCATAGAGTCCCAACCGGTCCATACTCGTATCCCGGTTGGTATCTCTCTGTTCCTAACTTACAATACAAGTTGCACATCAGGCCGGTTTACGGCTACAGGTTCTAAACCGGCTACAGGCCTTGGGCCTTCATCTGTTCATACCACTAATGAAGTTATCCCGGCCCAAGCAGGCCGGTTCACGCCTAGTGGTAATATCCCCAACAGTACCCGGCTGAACCTCTGTATATACTTGCACAGATTCTCGCCTCCCTTCTGGGGAATGACATGCAGGTCGCTTGCTTGGCCATGGGCTTGGTGACCTCCAGTAAAGGCGCCCACAGACTCATGGTACAAATCCGACCAGGAGGAAATAGAGTCTACAGGCAAGTGCATCAACCATGACATGGCGTTGGGTTTAAGAGCCAATGGAAAGTAATTCGCAAGCACCTTATCGTCGCGGGCTCCGGCGGCTTGCATCGCGATGGTGTAGATGCTGAGGAACTCAGATGGGTGAGTCTTGTTGTTGTACTTTTCACCAATGTCAGGTTTGAAGGTGCGGTGAGTGGGCCACTAGAACTGCCGCAGCTCACGGGTAAAAGCCGGACAACCTACCTCGTAAGGTAGGCCTCCAGGGCTCTCCGGGGCCGGGTGGTTCACAGCAGGCCCTGCTCGCCTGTCTGACTGGTGGCGCGCTCTGCGCCGGCGCTCGATAGTGGTTCGAGCGTCTTCATGGGCTTGTTCCCGAAGAACTTGGCGCTGGTCATAGTGGGTCCGTGGGTCAGACGATGCTATGGAGATGTCGTCGCCCGCGATGTCGCGATGAGCCGGCGTCCGCGGTACCGGATGGGGAAGAGGTGAATGCACCGTGGTCGCGGCGCCGCCGACTTTTCCGCCACTGGTCCACGGGACTCCATCGGAGCATCGACCCGGGGGCCCCACCGGACTTGGTTCGTATTTGTTGGCCACCGCAACAAGGCTTCGGATAGTGGCTCTCCATTCATCGAGTTTCCCCATAGTGGGAGGAAAGTCGAGGAGCAACTGCGCGCGTGCCAGGGCCTCTGCTGGCGTCGGTGGCAGCGAAACCTGCACAGATCGTGACGCGCATCGACTTCTGGCCATGTCAGAAGGAGCTCTATCATGACCCCGCGGTCGCATGCCATTTTCACCAGCGCCTCGGCGAGTGGGCAGGTCTTCTGCGTCCCGGGAGTGGCGCTCGGGGCTCTACCCGCGGCGACGCCCGGGATCTTCGGCGTGATTACGCCGTTCGTCGAGCGCTGCCTGGGAGGAGCGCGCTGTTGACGCCGGCGTGGGAGTCTTGGAGGTCCTTGCATCGCCTTCGGGCAGGCTGGCGATGACCTTGGAAGGCCCCGCTCCACCCGTGAAGGGCTGGGCTCCGCCTTTGGATTTGGCGACGTGTGGCCCGTTACCAGGCGCACAAACACCGCCGTCTCCCAAACTCCGGCTGCTGGGATGGTGTTGGTGTTCGCGAGCAGTGCCCCGGGTCCTTTATGCGACCGGTCCACTGCTCGCCCGCGTCGGGACGGGCTGTCCGGCTTTCGACTGGCCAACCGCCACCATCGTCTTCTTCTTGGGCGCCATGATGATGAAGAAGCACCGAACTAACTGCTAAAGCCGATTCTCAGAACTGCGCCCTCTACCTGGCGCGCCAAAGATGTCGGTGGGAACGACACCTATGGGATCACAAGAATCCTTACTGTGGTTAGCGGACCGCGGGGTCGTGAGAAGAGCGGATCAAACAGATAGCACGCGGTTCGTTTATCCAGGTTCGGGCCGCGAGGATGCGTAAAACCCTACTCCTGCTTTGGTGGATTGTATATCTGTGTTCTTGAGCTAGCTATGGGGCGTGAGGAGCTCCAAAAAGCCAAATCCTTCTCCTGGTCACCTCGGGCCTCCTTTTATAGAAAAAGGGGTTGCCACAGTGGCACACAGGAGGTGGAAAGGGTACAGTGATGCGAGGTTATCCCTCGCATTACATGACAAGGCGCATTTAATGCGTCTTGCCTAGGTGTCCTTGCTTTATCGGGGACGGGGGAGAAACTTGTCTCGTCTGTCGCCGCTCCTTCTTGTGTCAACACGCGCCATGGCTAGCGATGCCTGCGATGCCATGTAGGTAGGCAGGCAGCTGAGGTGGCGCAGTGGTGGGTCTTCACGAAGATCTGCATGCCGCCACGCAGGTGCCTGCCCAGCTGGTTGGGTCGGCAGCTGCATGCATGCGGTGGTGGAGGTTTAGTCGGCATGGGCCTGATGGTGGCCCCGCGGGTGTCCTCGGCAAGGGCCTTGCCGGGCCCCGGCAAGGGTCTTGCCGAGGTGCCTGCTGTCATCCCCGGCAAGGCTCTTGCCGGGGGCCTTGTGGTCTTCCTCGGCTGGGATCCCACCAAGGGTTGTCGTCTCCTTAGTGCGTATCTGATCTTAAATGTCTTCACAAAGATCTGCATGCCGCCACGGGGATGTCTCCCAAATCCTTGCCCTTTCGGGGCAGTGGACTCAAGGGCGATTTGCTCCGTAGGCGCGGGACGAGTCGCCGCGGCAAGGGTCTTGCCGGGGCTGCTAGAAATGTCTCCCAGCAAGGATCTTGCTGGGGGAGTCCGCTTCGTCCCCTTTGCTCTTCGTGGTCTTTTCCTTGGCGTCGTTCTAGTTCTCTTGAGCTTCGGTCTTACCCTGGCTCACCTCCCTTGCCTTGCTTGGTGTGGTGGTGTCCGCGGCTCAGACTGCCCGTGCACAATTATAGGGGTACAAAAAGTGTACCCCTCTTTTGTACACCGACAGATGTAATTTAAGTGTGCATGGCTTCATCATAGAGAGGTGATGTGTATGGTAGAGGCCACTAACGATGGGGTGCAATAGAGAAAATGCCCGTAGAGAGGGAAGAGAAGGTGTGTGCACGTGAGAAGACTCGACATCGAGAGAACGTGTTTGTTCGGGAGACACCGAGGAAGACTACTATATATCGATGGTGCATGTAGGCGGGAATTAAACGAAGGGATGGTCTTATTGGTTTCGGGGATATATGGGAAGAGTGAGAGGGGGTAGCTAGAAGGAGATTGTTAAGTGTGAGTGTGTGTTTTACCCATCCAGGCGGAAGTTATGTGCACACAAAGAGAGAACGATCTGATGTGGCGTTAGGGTTGAGGGTAACTAACTATGTATGGAGACATAGGGACCTTGAACGTGCATGTGTAAGAGGAATACATGTATACGTGGGATGTGTGTGTGTGTGCGCGTGCATGAGAGAGATAAAAGAAAGAAGGCATAAGTCATAAGATCAACGACATGGGAGAGACGAATCGGTATGACAATATGCATGCATGTGAGAATGCAGGGATGAAGGCTCGACAATTGAGCATGTGTTTTTGTCTTTAAGAGATAGTGGTGTGGGCTGGAGCATGCATCTATGGCGAGCAGAGGGAGTGAGGCACAACGATTGTGCAAAAGAGATCAACCTATAAATGAAAGAAGGTTGATGGAGAAACAGATAAATAGAAAGATAAAGATGCTAGCTAGTGTAAATTACTGATAGGAGTCGAGTGGATCAAAAGGCTGAGTTATGTGTGTGGGTGTGAGAGAGATGAAGACAGGGTGCATGTGACTCACATACAAACAAATATCAGAGAGAAATGAGATCCCGAGAGACGGAGTTTTGTGTCTGCGAGAGAGAAAGATATTTCACAACGATAGTGATAGCTAGAGAGACATATGAGGGAACGCAAGATATCTCTAGGGAGAGAGAGTGTGTGTGAGTGACATACAAGAGAACACTGGAGAAATATGAGACCCTGGGAGACAGAGTTTGTGTTTGCGTGTGGGAAAGAGATAATTAAGAGGAAGAGTCGTAGGTTCTCATACCTAAGGAGCAAAAGACATCTCTGTATGAGGGGTGTGCGAGTGGCACACACTGGAATAGTAGAGAGAAATGAGACCCCGGGAGACAAAGTTTATGTTTGTGTGAGAGAAATAGATTCCACATGGAGAATCATAGTTAGACACACATAGCAGGGAGCAAGATATACTTAGAGAGAGATAGAGTGATGAAGGTCGAGGGAGAGAGTACCAACAGTGTGTTACGAAGATAAAAGATCAGTGTCGACATACAGGTAGCACGAGAGATACCCGAGAGACGATGAATGCGTATAGGTCTAGAGCGATAGTCCTATATAAGAATGAGTGATAGTTATATGAGACGAATATCTGGATTAAATGGGATTCAAATATTTAAACTGGAGATCACAACATCGATAATATCATAACACAAATTGGTGTATCAAACATGCATATTCATTTGAATTTGGGGACACGTGTAATTCTATATAGTTTATTAATATTGGTGATCCATAGATTATTTAATTAGAAATAATGCATGGTTTATATGCAATTAATGTCTAAATGGGATTACACTATATGTTGCATGTGTGAAACACATTATACATGTTTGAGAAGTAAAAAAACCGCATGAAACACACATTAATTGGAGACAGTAAGCGAGGAATTCATACATTGGATTTTAACATAAAGTGGTTTCAAATATTTGAAAATCCAAATTGATGGATACAACCTTACGAATCCGAGATCATGCCATTTGTAAACCATATTTATGTATAAAGTGTGTTGTGCTTTTGAGAGTATATATAAAAAATGATGTATATAGAATTTTATTCCAATAAAAATGGATCCCGCCCGAAAAAAAACATAATACAAACGGGATTTGAATTGAGTTGGTACGGTAAATGTGCACTCAGCAAAATTTGAACGAAGCGGGGAAAATCGCAGTAACCACCGGAAACCAAAATTTGCGAGATGGAAATTACTACTGCCTATCCCTGCCATAAAAAGCCTAACTGCTCAATTTCTATAGGTTTCGATAGGGGTAGGTTTGTAATTTCAAACAAACGTGACATAACCACCTCATACCCGGATTCATACATGGTGGGCGCCAAAACAAAGTGTGTCCTCGGCCAAAATCGTCTCCCTCCCCAATTCATAAACGGTGGGCGCCAAAAACTAACTCCCGTTGGCAAATATTCGGTGTATGCAAGATTACCGTCCTATCCCTGACCGACTAAGATTGTTGTGATGTTGGGAATTTGAAACAAGAGCCAAGTTTGTAAATTTCCTCGCATTTCAGACAAGTGCGCCCTGAAGACATGGTTCCCCCTTCCTCTCTACCTCCATTTCGCCATTCGTACTCTATGGGCGCAAAAACACCCTCTCCACCCCAGCCTCCTCCGTCCGCCACCCCATCCACCGCCATCCTCCTCCACCATGCTGGAGCTGATACCCCGATGTCGCCGCCCATTACAAGAGATCGACCTCTCTCATCCACGGCTTCTGAATGGGATCCTTGCATCCCGTCCTCTCGCTTCATCCCCGCAATCGTCCACCTTGTCGGCGCCGCTCCTACGACCGTCTCGTCCACCGCACCCCGCCGCCACCGTTGTACCCTCCTAGATCTGCTTCCACACTAGCGACAGCCATCGCTACCATAGCAACGTAAAATTCTCAGCAGATGCATACACGGCGCCACCAGAGGTGGTACTCTTTCGTATATTCTCAACTTATTTATCGCAGCAAGAAAATAGATTACCACTGCTTTACTCTGATTTCTTGTCCAACACTTACTTGCTAGTTGAAAGCAAACATTGGTTGCGAAGTTGCCTTTGTCCGGTTTCCACCTTCAGATCCGCCATGGCACACTCAACACTATAGTCCCAATGCATATGGTTTTCCCCTTTTATATTTCACACTAGTTAAATCACAATAGAATAAATTTCAAAATTGGGTCAATCGATTTTTTAGAGCTCGTCGGAGTTCGCCGGTGCGAACGAAGGGGCTCGAGCGGGGATAGTGGTTGTGGGGGCGGTGGTGGGGCCTCACCGAACGAAGAAAACTCGACGCGGCTTGGGGAGGGGTGGGGGTGGCGGAGGAACACAGGCGGTGGGGGCCGGTGGTCCGACCGGTGGCCCGTGCGGTGTTCTGTATGGGAAGAATCAGAGACGAGGAAGAAGAAGGGTTAGGAGACGTAGGATCTTCATCCAACCGCCTGAAATGGTCGACTGACCCAAATGACAAAGGCACGCGACTTGCATGCAGACATGCCTTTATATTAAGTACCATCATCGTACCTGGTTAGCACTGCTCCTGAATCCATCAAGCTAAACAATGTGCCACTCATAATTCCAAACTTGTTGCTCAAGTATGAATCTGATATGATGCTGATATTACTAAAATAGATAACATTTAATTGGTCGGCTAATGTTCCTACTTTACTTTTGAAAAAGCATGTGCACCACATATAGAGAGACAACAGGGAGTTGCTTTCTTAATGCACTCTGGTTCATCATGTGTGGCACTGTGCAACGAACATTTTATTATCCAAAATCTGCTTGCTCTTCTTTAGCATGTTCCTCTTCCGTTCTTCTTTAAGAAGTACTCTCTCCGTTCCTAAATACAAGTCTTTGTATAGATTCCACCATGGACTACATATGGAGCAAAATGAGTGAATCTACACACTAAAATGTATTTGGATACATCTGTATGTGATCCATAGTGGAAATCTCTACCAAGACACATATTTTGGAACGGAGGGAGTATGATAGTAGTACAGTATGTTCCTTGTAGTGAAGATGAGCAGGGACATTTGCAGTGTAGAGGTCTATACGGCCGGCTGTGATGGACACTTTGAACTCTTCGGGCAACTTTGATTAGTAGGATTTTGTAAACATGGGAATATGATTTGTAGTGGCCTGCCCACTTGAATCATATAAGAATAGCAAGGAAATGCGGGGAGCTGTGTCGCCTTTGAGAGTTACACTGATATTAAGAGTACCTCACCTTCAGTTGAAGAGAGCTGGTATCCGAAGCCTTTCTAGTCGTACCGGCAATACTAGCACATATATTCTAGCAAGTTCCACTTTGCTGATTTTACTCTGATGCTTACGGTTTTCCCGTTATTTGTACATATGATCTATGTAGATGCTTTGTGTCGCACTAGCAGCAGTCCACTCTTGAAGCTAAACACTGCAATGACTTACAAAACTGGCACCAAGGCATTGAGTGCCATTCTGGATGCAATGAAACTCATACGCTCCCCACCTGTTGATTCTTGTTTAGAATATGGTCCTAATGACTATTCTAACCTCGAGGAGTCAAAGGCAGATGGCCTATCCTGTTCGCCCATCAAGGTTCCTGTTCCGATTTGGCAAGGTTTTATTGATTGTGCGTTTCTTGCATATGTTGTCTTGCATTTCTTCTACTTTGTTGCACCACCATCTGCTTAGTTTACTCATCATATATGTCGAGATGCCATGCCCATCCATTATCAATACATATTCCATCTGTCATCATACCATGTTTTTCCACTCAAATGTTGTTCTTGTGCATCAGACATCAAAAAGGAAGAGGGTGATTGCCGAACCTCAAGGAGCACAAGCAAAGTCCTTGAAAAACGTGTTTGTGCCGGAGAAATCAGACAACACCCCACTTATATTAGTTGTACAACCAGTGACACAAAACGTAGGACCAACTCCAGCAGACTGTACCCATACTTCACTTGCCACACCACTAGCCCCACCACACAGGACCTGCACTCCAGCAAAAGGTATGCCGATTTCACTTGCCATCATAGCACCAGCCGTACCATAGAAAAACCCCACTCCAGCAAAAAGTACAGCAAGTCCACCGGCCAAAGACCTATCCCAACTATAGGGACGACCAAATGCTGCAGATTGGAACCCTATTCCAGTTATTCCCAGTTTAAAAGACAATTCTTTCAATGTTCTTAGGTACTACATGCATATATTCCCATCATGGGAAGATTATAGTGAAGACAAACACCGTTTCCACATCTTCCTGTCCCACTTACGTGTAAGTGCTACTACTCATGGTGATTATTTTCTTGTTTTCTGCTAATTGAACACATCAATGATTTACATTAAATTGTTATAAGTAGGCGAGAATCAATCTGGATAGTCATGACAAGCAAAGCTTGCTTGCGCTTTTCAAGGAAGCATTGCAGCAGTGTCGGTGTTACTTGAGGAAATCACACTTTGATGGCAAGTCTATAAACGAATTTTGGGTGAAGTCTCCTATGCTAAATTTAGAAGGCATTGAATGGAAAAACCTTGTTATGCACTAGTCTCATTCCGAGGATGAGGTACTGTCTATGATATCGCATGACAATTTGAACTTCTACTTTTCTGCATGTGCCTTACGGATCTTTTTTGCAGGAAATCTGCTCGAAAAGGAATTCTGGTTTGAAAAGAACGACAGGATATCGCAAATATGTTGCCCGCTGCTTTGCTCTTGTTAGTACCTATTATCTTGTATCACTGTACTTGCATACATACCTGGTTCATTATGGGACAACAGTATGCATGATAGCTTGCTTATCAATTGTTCGCTCCAAATTATGTGATATGTATGAATGGTTACATTAGTGTAGAATATATCCAATGCCAATGAATTTTTTAGTTGTGCATTGTTCTTGTAAGTACCTACTATCCTTTATCAGTGTACTTATATTGACAGGTAGTTGTTCATGTACCATCACTCTGCAGCTTATTTTCCTTTCCCCTCCATTTTCTGCACATAAGATCTATATTTACTCTTACCATAAGGTTGTATAACACCGATGGTACTGAAGAAGTTTAGCTCTGCATTGCTCTTGGCTGTACCTTTTGCCTGTATCGCTGTACTTACATTTATAGCTACATGGTTATGTAGCATCACTCTTCATCTTATCTTAAATATTGTCCATTTTTTCTTATATTGTCACATCTATATTTGCTCTTAACAAAATGTAGAATAAAGGCAATGATTATGAAGAAGATTCTATGGTAAACTTCTTGAATTGCCCCACCCCATTAGCATGGACAAGGGCTTTATAGAGCCTGCCTTCACCAATAATATAAGTTTGTCCTTCTCAAGCCTTCAAACTCTGTTGTGTATATTTGGTTAGGCATGACTGCAACAGCTATTTATTTTTGGTGTTTGCAACAAATTGCATGTTTAAAGTTTATTATGTACTTCATAAAAAAAGTGTGTCCTTCTCAATTTATGTTTTCAGTTATACAACCAAGTTCCTTCTTCATACCATGTAAATTAAACTATACAGAGCAAGTGATCTTATTTTGCCAATCTGAAATGGGATAAATTGACAACACACTAACCATTGATACTTATGTGTTCTTGATCTGTAATCCAGTGGTGCCGTGAAGCTGCCAACTCCTTCACAATGTCATTTCCTGCCATGTCTTGACCTGAACAATACCATATTGTGTTAATGCTATTTTAAACTATGTCACTTTATTTGTCAGTAAGAAATGTGATGAATTGTCAGCACTAATACTTATAGAGAAGGACTGATTTGGAAACCCAGGATGAGGTAACCTGTGCTAATACCTCTGCTATCTTCAAGAATGCTTGGTGGCAGTATCGGAATTACCTGAAGAAAACGTACTTAACTGGCAAAGAAACTCATCAAATTCTCTTATGTTCTCCTGAGACACATTTACTGGACGATGACTGGGAACGCCTTGTTCTGTACTGGTCCGGAACCAAGAATGTGGTAAGGTCTATGAGCTCATTTTCTATTTTTGAAGTACTATATTCTTGCGTCTTACTGTACTCTATTCATGTAGAACAAGTGCCCAAACCTGAAGAACAAATGTTTTAATTTAAGATTCCATTGCTATCATAGTTCAAAAAAACGCTAGGTGTTAATTATGCGTTTTGCCACCGCCTTGCACTTTACTGACCAAAGCGCGTGCTTATGCGCAGTTATGCACAGATTAAGCATAGTTATGCGCAATGCATTCCGCGAACGCCTAGAGCCTAGGCACGCTTAAGCGCTCGCTTAGGTGCGCCTTTTTTAACTATGATTGCTATCGTGCATACTGCTTTGCTCTTGTATCACTGTATTTACTCATACAAACTTATTTTTAAATTGAAGGGTCCAATCCAAACTCCAATGGCACAGTAGGTATGTTCACGCATGTTTCTTTAACAGGTTTTCTCTTATCAATGGCTCTGTTGATTTCAATTTCAATTGTGTATACAGTTGACTTCTCATATCATGCACATTATTAGCATCACAACAGAGCCAATAGTGTTGTTGTACATGTAGACCCGTGGTACCCATCTGAAATCTTGTTGTGCCGTGCAGTTTCCCACGCTTTGTATTCTTTCACTGCTGCTTTGTCTTGAACTGATATGATTTGAACCGCGTCTCTATTTTGATTTAGCAAGACAACAGAGTGACCATAGGACATAGATATATGTTTGTTTGATGCTTTTATTATGTACTAGTACTTGGTAATAGAAGACTTGGTAGTTTAATCCTGTCCACCTTACTAATGAACCGGTTCACCGAAATGAGTTTCATATACTAGTACATGCTAAACCTGTTATGTGTCTGATTGTTTCTTCTTTTAGAATGCTAACAGAATATTTGGGAAGAGTGCCTTATTAGGCAATGGTAAAGGAAGGAATGCAGATAAGGTTCAGGATAGTGACACATCCTTGTTCGTCTCCAACAAAACTGATAAAACAATTAAGGAAGACTATCTCGAAGGTAGTGAGACCACCCCGAAGTTCTGTCTTGGTTTAGTGTTTGAGTTACTGGCCACTACCGCTTGCACAAGATATTCAAACACACTGTATGAATCGGTTTAGTTTCTTGAGTCTCAACTACAAGCTGAAAGACATCGATCAGCTGTGCTGCGACAAGAATCGGAAGGACTGCGGAAGTCCCTAGAGCATTCAGATGCATACTTTCTGGTGCAGCAGCAAGCGTTGGAGGATTTTAGCGCCAAACAGGATAAAACTAATAAGCTTGCTAAGCTTATTGCCAGCATGGTGGATACCCAGGGTAATGTTTCTTGAGCTCTTCTGAAGTTGTTTCAGTTATGCTCTTGTTTTGCTGCCGCGTTAATTTGCACTAGTGGCCAATTTTGGCAGCCAGTGTATGTAATATGCTGCTTTGTTCCCTATATTTGCACTGGTGGTGAACTTTGATGCCCAATGGATGTAATATGTGTAATAGCGGTAATAGGCTAGCGTTAATTGCTTGCTTATTTATTTCCTTATTGTCTTGTTTAGTTGTTTGCTTGTAGTCACTGCAATTCTTTTTCTGTGTTTTTCTAGTGGCCACAATAACCTATTTTTGTAAACTAGGCCAAAATAATCATGGCAACACACGAACTGTTGTAACCATGGGCCTCCTGCGGGCCGTATGATCCATGGGCCTTCTACGGGCCGTAGGATCCATTGGCCTTCTCTACGGGCCGTACGATCCATGGGCCTTCTACGGGTCGTACGATCCATGGGCCTTCTACGGTCCGTATGGTCCATGGGACTTTTATGGGCGTAGGATCCATGGAACTTTCTACGGGGCATATCATCATTTCGCCAATCATGGGCCGTACTATTCGTGGACCATACGGGCCCTTAATTGGCCGTATTTGATAAATCTATGAAAATAGCCCAACGGGTTTTTTACATGAAAACATCACAACGTATTAATGGGCCACAAACGGGCCGACTGTAACCACATGCTGAATTTGGCCCACAAGTAGAAAATGACAGTAACGGGCCGTAAGTAACCGAATTCTAGAAATGAGCCCAAGAATAAATGGGCCCTGAGAAGGCCGAAAGATAACCTGGGCTGGAAATGGCCAAATGGAATAATGGGTCGTTAATGGGTATGAAGTGATACACTGTTCATTACGGACCAGTTTCACCAAGGGCCGTTAATGGGCCAAGAGTTACAGAGGGCTTCATATGGGTCGAAAGAAATCATGGGCCATACATGGGCCGGAAGTTAAAACAAGCCGGAATCATATTGGACAGCCCAGATGACGGTAATGGGCCTAATTCGGAGAGGTCATAATGGGCCCTGGGTTAGCAGGCTGTAAATGGGCTATATGCGAACACACCGTTAACAGGCTTTCCGTGGACCGGCCTTTTCACAAGAATGGGCCTCTATTGGGCCGTGCCATGTGTCGACGTATCGTAGGAGCCTTGGGTCCAATGAGTGGATGACATATGTCCCAACGATGAGCTGACACGTGTTTCCTCCAACCAATGATGATTTTACACGTGGAAAATCCACATTGGCCGGGGCTGTTAACGGGTTATCGGATCCAAAACCGGACCCGATAGCTTAATGACGTTCTGTTACGGCGGATGCCATGTGTCGGTCACCCTTGATGAAAGCACTTCTGTGACGCGCGATTTATCGTCATGGAAGTGGACACTTCCGTGATGATAATTTTGGTAATATCATGGAACACTTCTGCGACAACACAGGTATGGCTATCTTGACTCTGTCATAAAATCGTCATGGATATACATGCATGGCAAAAAACGTGACCTACTGTGACAAACACATATCATCACGGAAGTGTATTTTTTTTGCAGTGAATGCATCACAAGTAGGATCTAATTTCATTGCATAACTATTGACATTCGTGCTTGCATTGGGAATCACAAACCTTAACATCAATATTCTTACTAAAGCATAATCACTCCTATCTTTCATGATTTTTTTTATTATATCCCTCTTGAATATCTATCACTTTAGGACTAATTTCATATGTTGCTTTTGATAGCTCAAACAATTCTAAGTGAAGAACATGAGCATAAAAATTTTCTTCTCTCAAAATAATTTAAGTGAAGTATGAAAGAATTTCTTAAAAATTTTACTAACTCTATAATAAATCTAAGTGGAGCATGGAAGAATTTCTTCAAAAATATTAAAGCACGCTGTGCTCAAAAAGATATAAATGAAGCACTAGAGGAATTCCGTAGCTCCAAAAAAATTCAAGTGAAGGACAGAGCAATTCTAACAAAACATAGCATAATTTTGGTTCCCTCAAATGGGTGTTTTCAGCAAGGATTCTTGACTCAAACTAAAAAGCAAAACAAGCAAAGAGTACTGTAATACAAGACGCTCCAAGCAAACTCATGATATGTGACGAATAAAAATATAGCTCCAAGTAAAATACCGATGGTCGTTAGAAGAAAGAGGGGATGCCACTCGGGGCATCCCCAAGCTTAGTTGCTTGTTCCTCTTTGGAAAATAACTTGGGGTGCCATGGGCATCCCCAAGCTTAGGGTCTTCTTACTCCTTATTCCTTCATCCATCGTGATCTCCCCCAAAACTTGAAAACTTCAATCACACAAAACTCAACAAAACCTTCGTGAGAACCGTTAGTATAACAGAGCAAATTTGTACTTTAAGTACTGTTGCAAACCCATTCATATTTTATTTTTTTCATTATATCTACTGTATTCCAACTTTACCATGGCTTATACCTTCCAATACAAACCATATATTCATCAAAATAAGCACACCATGCAAAGAAAACAGAATCTGTCAAAAACAACATAGTTTGTAGCAATCTGAAAACTTTGAATACTTCTGTAACTACAAAATTCTGAAAAATTAGGACAATGTGGGCAATTTGTATATCAGTGGACAAAACAGGATTTTATCATGCTTCTGTGATTAACTAAAATATTTTTACCGGGTGCAAAAGTTTCTGTTTTTCAACAAGACCAAATCAACTATCACCCAACATGATCCCAAAGGCTTTGCTTGGCACAAACACTAACTAAAACATAAAAACACAACCATAACAGTAGCATAATTGTGCAAACACTCAAGAACAGAAAGAAAAAGGCAAAAATAAATTTTATTCATCGGGTTGCCTCCCAACAAGCTCTTTCTTCATAGCAATCAAGATAGGCTTGAGATTTTGTTGATGCTCACATGATAGATAAGAATTGAAGCACAACGAGAGCATCATAAATTATGTGACGAACACATTTGAGTCTAACATATTTCCTATGCATAGGCATTTTATAAGGGAACAAATTATCAAGACTAGAATAACCTAGCATCTGCAAGAGGAAGGACAAAGAAACAATAGCAATCTCAACATAAAGAGAGGTAATTTAGTAACATGAAAATTCCTACAACCATATTTTCCTCTTTCATAATAATTACATGTAGGATCATATTCAAATTCAATAATATAACTATCACATAAAATATTCTATTCATGATCCACATGCATGCAAAGTTGACACTCTTCCAAAATACTGTGATTATCATCAAATAAAGTCATGACCTCTCAAAGCACACTTTTATCAAAAAAATCATAAGATTGAACACCCTCCAAATATGTGGGATTATTATTACCTAAAGTTGACTCTCTTCCAAACCCACTTTCAATATTATTGCAAACACTATTATCAATATCATATCCATCATGAGGCTTCAACAAATTTTCAAGATCATAAGAAACATTATCACCCCAATCATGATCATTGCAATAAGTAGTGGACATATCAAAATTAGCATCCCCAAGCTTGGGGTTTCACATATTATTAGAACAATTTTCATTAACAGAATTTATAGTAAAATCACTACAATCATGCTTTTTGTTCAAGGATCTATCATGAATCAGTTCATAAATTTCTTCATCACAATTTTTAGATTTGCGAATCTCAAGCAAAACTTCATAAACATAATCTAGTGCACTCACCTCACTAGCAATTGATTCATCAAGATTGGATCTGTTAAAAATATTAGCAAGTGGATGAGGATCCATATCAAAATATTTTTAGCAAGTGAATATGCAAGCATATAGAAGGCACATGGCAACACAAGCAAACAAAAGATCTGATGAGAAAACGGAAAACAAAAAAGAGGGTGAATAAAATGAAAATTCTTTGTGAAGCGGGGGAGATGAAAACGAGAGGAAAATGAAAAATAATGTAAATTCTAAGGAGATGCGATTTGGGAATAGGAACGTGATAGATGTTGATGATGTCTCCCGGGAACGACACCAGAAATTCCTTTTGATGTGGCTTGAACTATGCCGGTATTTCCCCAAAGAGGAAGGGATGATGCAGCACACCTATGGTAGGTATTTTCCTCAGTGATGAGACCAAAGTTATCAAACCAGTAGGAGAACCATGCAAGACTACGTGAACGGTACCTGCACACAAAGAACAAATACTTGCAACCCGACGTAGAAGAGCGGTTGTCAATCCCTCCCGGGTAAAAAGATAGATAAATTTGTAGTAGATTTGATAAATAGATCTCGCGGGAACGCAAGATAAAGTAAATAACAAAAAAATGCAGCAAGGTATTTTTTGGTTTTTGGATTAATAGATCTAAAAATAAAAGCGAACAAAAAATAGATTTCGAAGGCAATATGATAAAGAAGAGACCCGGGGGCCATAGATTTTACTAGTGGCTTCTCTCGAGAAAAATAGCATACTACAAGTAAACAAATTACTGTTGGGCAATTGATAGAACTTCAAATAATTATGATGATGTCCAGGTAATGATCATTATATAGGCATCAAGTCCAAGATTAGTAGACCGACTCCTGCCTGCATCTACTACTATTACTCCACACATCGCCCGCTATCCAGCATGCATCTAGTGTATTAAGTTCATGGAAAATGGAGTAATGCAATAAGAACGATGACATGATGTAGACAAGATTTGTTCATGTAGGAATAGACCCCATCTTTTTATCCTTAATAGCAACGATATATACGTGTCATTTCCCCTTCTGTCACTGGGATTGAGCACCTAAGATCGAACCCATCACAAAGCACCTCTTCCCATGGCAAGAAAAATCGATCTAGTCAGCCTAACTAAACCAAAGATTCGAACAAGAAATATGAGGCTATAAGTAATCTTACATATAGGAGATCAAGAGACTCAAATAAGTTTCATGGATAAGAACATAGATCTGATCATAAACTCTTCATCAGATCCCAACAAACACATCGCAAAAAGAGATACATCAAATAGATCTCCAAAAGACCGTTGTATTGAGAATCAAGAGAGAGAGAGAGAGAGAGGAAGCCATCTAGCTACTAACTACGGACCCATAGGTCTATAATGAACTACTCACGCATCATCGGAGAGGCACCAATGAGGATGATGAAACCCTCTGTGATGGTGTTTAGACTGGATTTGTGGTTTCTAGAATTTGCGGTGGATGGAATTGTGTTTCGTCAACTCCCCTAGGGTTTTTGGAATATTGGAGTATTTATAGAGCAAAGAGGAGGTGTGGGAGGCCACCAAGGTCGGCACAACCCACCAGGGCGTGCCTGGGCCCCCAGGTGGGTTGTGCCCCCCTCGGGGCACCCCTCTGGTACTTCTTTGGCCCATCCTAAGTCTTCTAGCACAAAAAATTTCTCCAAAAAGTTTTGCTGCGTTTGGACTCCGTTTGGTATTGATTTTCTGTGAAGTAAAAAACAAGCAAAAACCAGCGACTGGCACTGGGCACTATGTTAATAGGTTAGTCCCAAAAATAATATAAAATTGCTATAAAATGATTGTAAAATATCCAAGAATGATAATATAACCGCATGGAACAATAAAAAATTATAGGTACGTTGGAGACGTATCAGGATCATCTTTTTACTATGACTTCATGATTGAAATACTACTCAAGGTTAATGCAAGATTAATATTTGAAGATCCGGCTCATCTTGAAACAATAAGCCGGCCCTAAGAGGCTACAGTGTCACATCCCTAGTTCTGGTATGACCTAGGCTAGCCTTCATGTTTGCATCATGTTTAAATTCCATTTAAATTTGAAATGGGGATTTGTGAAACCCTCATAAATCATTTCTGAAAATGACCCAAGTAAAAATTGCTCCAAAAGGGTCCAAGAAAATGCTCATGTTGCTCTCTGCAAATATTGGACAGAGATAAAAATCAAACCAATATTTTAAAGAGCGCATAAGTATTTATTTTGGGCATTTGGAATTAATCCAGTATTTATTTGCATTGGATAAATATTTCTTATATAAATAAAATATTGTCCAATAATTCTGAATTTTGGTGAGGGGCTTTGGATTAATTTCTTAGGTTCCTGCAAAATTTGACAGAATTAAATAAAATGATTTAGTATTTTACTAAATCAAAACAAATGTCAGAAAATAGAAAACAAAAACAAAATAGAAAAAAGGAGGAACTACCTGGACTTACCTGGGCCACTTGCTAGCCTGGCACTATGCAGCCAACCGGCCCAGCTGTGCGGCCCAGCTAGCCCAGCTCGCATCCTCCTCTATCTTCTTCCTCGTGCCTACTGGCAGAGGCGCGTGCCCATGGTGCGCACACATGTGCACCGCCACCTCCTGCCTGCCTGATGCCACCCCGATGCTGCTATGAGCGCCACGACACCCTGGAGGCCCCTCTCTCCTCTCCCTCACTCGTTTCTCTCTCTCCCCTCCCTTGTCTCGCTCTCTTCACCACGCCCGAGCGCCGCCGTCGCCACCGCTCGCCATTTCCGCGCCCACCGCCACGGCCTCGCCTCTCCGACAAGCCCAAGAGCTTCGCCGCGTCTTCCTCGTCCTCTCCGCCAAGACACACACCTCGGGAGGCCCTGGAGCGCCGCCACACCGTCGTCTTCACTTCCGGCCGCCGGAGATCGCCCATGCTGTTCTGCTCGCATTCAACGTTCCCCGAGCTCACTGAAGACCTCGCCGGATTCACTGTGAACTTCTCCTCCGCTTCCCCCTCTCTGTTCCGCCATTTCCGTGTCGTAGCCCTGCTACCGTCATAACCGCGAGCGCCTCGCCGCCGGCCATGTCGCCATCGTCGCCAGGGACACCGTAGCTAGCGCCCGAGCATACCACCATGCTCAGTGCAACGCTAGGAGGCCGTAGAGGCCCTCCGCAGCCCCTGCCGTGCCCCGTAGCTCAATTCCGCCCGAACCCGTGCTCCGGCTGCCGCCTCGAGCTCGTTTCCGGCGAGCTCTGGCACCCCCGCAGCCTCCCGCTTGATCCAAACGATGCGGATGAGCTCCAGCACGTCGTCTGTGGTCTCCGCCGCGCGTTAGGTCGTCGGAAGGTGATTTCCGACGCCTCCGTCGCGTCTGGCCTCGTCGGCGTCGAGTCGCCGACGGCCTTTGACCCCACAGACAGGAGGTTTGACCTTTCCGTGGGTCGCCGACATGTGGGGCCCGGCCCTGTTAAGTTTTAGTTAGGATTAGTTTAACAAGTAATTAAACCCTGTTTAACTAATTGGGTCACTGACGCGTGGGCCCAACCCCATTAACTAAACCAGTTTAGGTTTATTTTAAATTAGGATTAGCCACAGACACTGATGTGTGGACTCCACACGTCAGGTTTGACCTGGTCAGCCACCTTTGACCTGCTGACATAAGCATGACGATGTGCTGATGCATTATATCATTTTCTGGATTTAAAATAATTCAGGAAATTCCAGAAAATGATATAAACTTCAAAAATTCATAGAAATTCAACCGTAGCTCAGATTGAAATAATTTATATATGAAAAATTATCAGACAAATGCAATCTATCCATATGTACTAGTTTCATGCATGAAAAACCAACTTATACCTACTGTATAAGTGAAACACTAAAATGGCTTATATGAAGAGCTTATCTTGGAGATGCATTTGAATCTTTGGTTCAAATGGATTTCATCCAAATAAAATCTAGTTGCATTAGCTCAATCAGCATCACATATTCATGCCATGATCATGCATCATATTGTTGCATATGCTTGTGTTTGATTATCGACACCGTTCCTTCTCGATAGGTTCTGCTCCGGAGACCGATCCAGAGTACCTGTTAGAGGAGCAGTGCCCCCCTGTTGATCTACCAGGCAAGCAAAACCCCATGTTCATTCCGATACAATCCTACTCTCTCGCTCCTGCTCTCATTTATTGCATTAGGACAACAATGATTCAACTGCTACTTTATGCTGCGGTAGTTGAACCCATTCCTCTGCATGATTTGTCATTGCCACAGTAAATAGTTAAAACCCACTAGCATGTGTAGGAGTTGATTGAGCCATGTTGTGTTCCTACCATGCTTTGCCTGCTATTTCTTAGAGTATGTCAGGTTTGATTCATTGGGAATGAATTGGAGTGTAGTGCTATGTTCTGATGCTGAGAGTTAAGTGTGTGAACACGATTTGGTAAAGGTAGCGGTGAGAGGCCATGTAGGAGTACATGGTGGGTTGTCTCACTGGAACCGTCCTTAAGCACTGAGTTCCGTGTATGTCATCCAATGACTAGCTACTACCACACATTGGAATGCTTAAGTGCCCCTCTTGACTTATTAACCAACTTGATCTCTGTCCAGGAGTCGCAAATAGTTTCTGGTGTTTGTAGGTAGTGCTATTTTTCTACCGAGTGGCACCCGGCAGGGTGAACTTGGGACATACTAGGCACACGTGGCCCGGTGTACCGAGTGGCACCCGGATGGTGGGCTCGGGAACCCTGTACACATCGTTTGGGGCCGTGAGCGAAACCCCGGTCGGATCTCCTTGCGGATGGAACCCGAATAGGCGATAAACCTAGACTAGAGTCTTGTGTGGTTAGTCAGGTCGTGGCCAACACCCTCGCCACGCTTCCGCTTGAAGGTTGCCGAGATACATGACGTGTATATGGTGATAAGTGGTGAGAGCGTGTGTGAAGAAGTACACCCCTGCAGGGTTATCATGATCTATTCGAATAGCCGTGTCCTCGGTTATGGACTTCTTGGATGCTTACGTGGTACATACACAACTTAAAGTGGATACTCTAAAATGCTCAAGACAAGTGTGAGTGCTATGGATGGCCTTCTTGTAAGGAGACGGGGATGAATCTATAGTAGTGTATTGATGTGGTGATTAGTGGACTCGTGTGCGCTGCCTCATCTCAAAGAAGTTTCTCGTTGTCATAGAACAGGATAGCCACTGAGTCAAAGTTGGCTTGCTGCAACTAAACCCCACATTACCTTCTTGATACAAATGCATGTATGATAGGATCTGATGTGAGTCTTGCTGAGTACCTTTGTACTCATGTTTGCCTTATTTATGTTTTGCAGGTGAGACATCTGTCTCACTAGTAGTACCACTTGGACTTCGACGAGTAGCTTGTTACCTCAGCTACGATCTTGTACCCTTGGGAGAGACTTGTAGATAGTCAGGATTCTCGGCCTTTTTCTTTTGTAGTTGTTTGTACTCAGACATGTAATGCTCCCGTTGCTTGTATGCTCTGAATGATGGGTCATGTGACCCCTGTTTGTATTTAATGCTATGTGGCTCTTCTGGGCCTTTATCTATATGAGTTTGAGTTATGTTGTGATGCCATGTTGTAAAACACATACTTGCATGTTATGCGTACGTGTGACGTGTATTGCTATGTTTGGGATCCGACAACCTAGTTGTTTATCCTTGGTAGCCTCTCTTATGGCGAAATGTAGTCTAGTGCTTCCACTGAGCCTTGGTAGTCTGCTACAGACCGGTTCACCGGAGTCCTGCTAGCCCAGCACTACTGCTCCGGAACACTTAGACTGGACGGCATGTGATTCACTTTGTTCCTGTGTCTGTCCCTTCGGGGAAATGTCACGCGATGACATCCGGAGTCCTGCCTAGCCTGCTACAACCCGGTTCATCGGAGTCCTGTTAGCCCAGTGCTACAGCCCGGATTCGCACGCTGCTGACCGACATGCTCGATGTTGATTCATGTATGCCTGTCCCCGTAAGTTAGTGACACTTTGGGTTCACGACTAGTCATGTCGGCCCGGGTTCTCTGTCATATGGAAGCTAGCGATACTATCATATACGTGAGCCAAAAGGCGCAAATGGTCCCGGGCCATGGTAAGGCGACACTCATGGGAATACCGTGCGTGAGGCCGCAAAGTGATATGAGGTGTTACATGCTAGATCGGTGTGACTTAGAATCGGGGTCCCGACATCTTTGGTATCAGAGCCTGACTGCCTGTAGGATTACCAAGCCAACCTGGTCAAAGTTGGGTCTAGAAATTCTTTAGCTATATAGGGGAATTGATTGTGGAAGGGAACGTAAGCCTCTTTGTACTCCTTATACCTCATGGCCTTCTGATCTGAGTCATCTTATCTTTCCTACGGGGTTAAGGAACTAGGCTTCCTCTTCTGTCTATCAGGATAATGTGTTACTACTCCATAGTCTCTTAGGATTGGTTGATCAGAGTCATATTCCAGTTCAAGTACCTCTGGTGTAGCATGTTTAGTAATATCTCAGAACCATGAATGATGATGTTGAGTATGGTGCTACCCCGTCTTTTGCAGAATGTCTCATTTTGAGCATTTTACTGCCATTATGCTGCCAGATTTGTCCTAGGAGTTCAAGAGATAGTATTTTCCTCGTACTATATTCTACATTCTTATGATGATGTTGAATCCATCCTTGTTTCCTTGGTTGGTTCTTCAGGATGTCGTCAGTTAACCGAAGTTCTGTTGCTCATAGCCGGGACCACGGAGATGGTAGGGATGAGGATCCTCCCGACCAGCCTTCGTTGGCAGAGTTCATGTTAGAGTTGGAGAAGAACAAGCGAGAGTCTAACCGCTTGTTAGCACGTATTGAGGAGAACACCTCCCATCAGCACAAAGACTCAGCGTCCATCTATGATTTCATTGGTCTGAAACCACCTACCTTCCATCTTCCATTGAACCACTCGATGCAGATGACTGGCTACGTAATATCACACACAAGCTGCATTCTGGGAACGTAGCTGAAAGTGACAAGGTCACCTACGCTGCTTATCATCTGGAAGGTCTTGCTAGTATTTGGTGGCAGAACTATGAGGCTATGCTTCTGTAACACCCCGGATATGATTTACCCAATATGTAATCCAACTCTTGCCGTTTCCGACCTTAAGTTATTTTATTTTCTCGGGTTCGGGTTTTTTTCGCCGTGTGTTGTTGTCGTTGTCATGCATCTCATATCATGTCATCATGTGCATTGCATTTGCATACGTGTTCATCTCACGCATTCGAGCATTTTCCCCGTTGTCCGTTTTGCATTCCGGCGCTCCGTTCTCCTCCGGTGGTCATTTCTACCTTTCTTTCATGTGTGGGGATTAAACATTTCCGGATTGGACCGAGACTTGCCAAGCGGCCTTGGTTTACTACCGGTAGACCGCCTGTCAAGTTTCATATCATTTGGACTTCGTTTGATGCTCCAACGGTTAACCGAGGGACCGAAAAGGCCTCGTGTGTGTTGCAGCCCAACACCCCTCCATGTTGGCCCAAAACCCACCTAAACCCTCTCCATCATCTAGAGCGTTCGATCACGATCGCGTGGCCGAAAACCGCACCTCATTTGGACTCTAATAGCTCCCTCTACCTCTTTATAAAGACCCCCTCCTCCAAATTCGCGGATCCCCTCTACCAAACCCTAAAAATCGGATCACCGCCGCCGCCGGACACGTCCGGACGAGTCGGACGCGTCCGGATCCGCCACCGCCGCCACATGGCACCTCCCCACTCGCCTCGAGCGCCCCACATCGCCGGCCCGTGAAGCCCGCCGCGGGTCCTCTCCGGCCCGCGCTCAGCCGCCGCCGCCCCGCGAGAGACCGCGCCTCCCCGCGCCCATCTTCCCCGACGCCGACGAGCTGCCGCCTCCGCCGCCCAGCTCGCCGGCCGCCGCGCTCGCCATTGCCGCCGCCTGCCTCCTCGATTCCGGTCGACGATCCTCGGGAGTCGCGCCACTGCTACAGTACACTCGGGCTAGATCTGGATCCGGTTTCGTCTCGGTTGACTTTCTTTGTCCGAAACCCTAATAATTTGCTATGTTTATCATGTCGTATCTCCTCATCCGTAGCTCCGTTTTGGGCATATATCATATAAAAATGTTCGCCTCAGAGAGTACATCATTTCATCGCATGGCATCATTTTCATTTGAGTTCATCTTGATGCCCGAAATTCTGTTAGAAGAGTGCTACTTGAGATAATTGTCAGATCTGCTGCTCCATTTAGATATTTGTCATTTTTGCCATGATTATTGTGTGCATGATATGCCCATGAGCTCTACATATGTTTTGTTAAGGGTTTTGCCATCTTTCCAGAGGTGCAACCCATGTATTTTTGTGATGTGTGTCGTGACTAGCACAAGCTTGCAAAGTGGTGCATTTGTTAATGCTGATTTCAGGGACTTAGCATTTCCACTAAGTCCTTGGACTGTTTATCTCATATGGCCATATGTTCATGTTGTTTCCTAGTGATCCGTGCCTCTTTTGAGGATGATCAGTAAGGATGTTTTGTTAATCTTGTAGTGATCTATCCATCCATTTCTTTGTTTGCAATTATGGAGTACCC
Organism: Triticum aestivum; assembly: GCF_018294505.1. Classification (NCBI taxonomy): domain Eukaryota; kingdom Viridiplantae; phylum Streptophyta; class Magnoliopsida; order Poales; family Poaceae; genus Triticum; species Triticum aestivum. The sequence goes on from NC_057803.1 coordinate 241,772,498, forward strand.
TAGCTTGAGTCAATCGAGCTCTACTTTTGTCATTTCGTGAATCTGGGCAGATTGTCTACTTGTTAGCGATTTTGCTGATGATGTTGTAGTTGATCCGTGCATGCTATGTTATTGTTCTTGCCATGTCTAGCTTAAATTTTGTGTATTCTTGATGGATGTATGCTTAGATTGTCATGACATGCTATGTAGTGAGTGCATCGAGCTCGTAAACATGCCTACTTGATACCTGTTTCAGCATGCTCCAGTTTTCACTAAGTCTGAGAACTGATTATGTTTTTGCCATGTTCACATACTTGCAAATGTATTTTCTGATCCCTTTTGGCTCAAGGTCACTAAGGGACTTTTGTTAAGCTCTTTGAGTAGCTCCATGTCATGCTTTACTTTGCCATGTTCAGGTCCTGTAGCATATAGTTTTGCTGCTCCGAAGAGTGCTATCTGATCTGAAATTCCAGACAAGTGTTAATTTCACTAAGTCTGAGATCTGTTTACCATATGCATTTTTGCCATGCTTGTTTGAACCTGTTAATGGATGAATTGGCCGTAGCTCAGTGCTAGACTTTTGTTAAGAATCATGAATGCATCCCTGCCATGTATTTTGTTGTCATGTTTGGGTGCTGTAGCATGTTCATCTTGTTGCATTTAGATGACTACTTGCTGTAAATCGCAGAACGTGGCCATATTGGAATTGCTTGCCATTTCCAAACCGTAGCTCTGATTCCGGCGTTCTTTATATCGTTTTCAAGAGATTTCATCTCATATTTCCAGTGGAACACTTGGATTTCCATGTTGAGGCCAGGTTCATGCTCTCCTTGTCACATCTTGCATATGCATCCCGCATCGCATCCCGCATAGCATACCATCCTTGCATCATATTGTTTGAGCCTTGCACGTGGTTGATATTGTCCTTGTTGCTTGTTTGTCTTGTTTGGGTAGAGCCGGGAGACGAGTTTGCTAATGAGGAGCCCGTTGAGTTTGCTTTCGAGGATCCAGTCAACTCTGACAACTTTGCAGGCAAGATGATTATACCCTCGAAATCACTACTATCTTTGCTTTGCTAGATGCTCGCTCTTTTGCTATGCCAATGCTACGATGCCTACCACTTGCTTTCAAGCCTCCCAAATTGCCATGTCAAACCTCTAACCCACCATGTCCTAGCAAACCGTTGTTTGGCTATGTTATCACTTTGCTCAGCCCCTCTTATAGCGTTGCTAGTTGCAGGTGAAGATTGGAGTCCGTTCCTTGTTGGAACATTATTTACTTGTTGGGATATCATTATATTGCCATGTTATCTTAATGCATCTATATACTTGGTAAAGGGTGGAAGGCTCGGCCTCTCGCCTAGTGTTTTGTTCCACTCTTGCCGCCCTAGTTTCCGTCATATCGGTGTTATGTTCCCGGATTTTGCGTTCCTTACGCGGTTGGGTTATAATGGGAACCCCTTGAAAGTTCGCCTTGATTAAAGCTTTTCCAGCAATGCCCAACCTTGGTTTTACCATTTGCCTCCTAGCCTCTTTTCCCCTTGGGTTTCCGGAGCCCGAGGGTCATCTTATTTTAAACCCCCCCCGGGCCAGTGCTCCTCTAAGTGTTGGTCCACCTGTCAGCTGCCGGTGGCCACCAGGGGCAACTCTAGGCTGGCCTACCCGTACCTAGGACAATCTGAGTGTGCCCTGAGAAAGAGATATGTGCAGCTCCTATCGGGATTTGTCGGCACATTCGGGCGGTGTTGCTGGATTTGTTTTAACCTGTCGAAGTGTCTTGAAGAACCGGGATATCGAGTCTGATCGGAACGTCTCGTGAGGAGGTCTATTCCTTCGTTGACCGTGAGAGCTTGTCATGGGCTATGTTGGGACTCCCCTACAGGGATTTGAACTTTCGAAAGCCGTGCCCGCGGTTATGGGCAGATGGGAATTTGTTAATGTCCGGTTGTAGATAACTTGAATCCTAACTTAATTAAAATGAATCAACAGTGTGAGTTACCATGATGGTCTCTTCTCGGCGGAGTCCGGGAAGTGGACACGGTGTTGGAGTAATGCTTGCGCGGGTTGCTCTCTAGTTTCTCGTTCGCGCTTTGCCTCCTCTTCTCGCTCTCTTTTGCGAACAGGATAGCCACCATATATGCTAGTCGCTTGCTGCAGCTCCACATATTTACCTTGCCTTACCTATAAGCTTAAATAGTCTTGATCGCGAGGGTGCGAGATTGCTGAGTCCCTGTGGCTCACAGATTACTATTACACCAGATGCAGGACCCGATGATTCCGTTCCAAATGACGCGCTTGAGCTCAAGTGGGAGTTCAACGAGGACTCTCAACGATACTATGTTTCTTTTCCTGATGATCAATAGTGGTGCCCAGTTGGGGTGATCGGGACCGTGTCGCATGTTGGGTTATCTTTTATTTTGGCACCGTAGTCGGTCCATGAGTGTTTGGATGTTGTAATGTTATTTATGTACTTTGATTGACGTGGCGAGTGTAAGCCAACTATGTATCTCCCCTTTTATTATCTATATTACATGGGATGTTGTGAAGATTGCCTAACTTGCGACATTGCTTTCAATGTGGTTATGCCTCTAAGTCGTGCCTCGACACGTGGGAGATATAGCCGCATCGAGGGCGTTACAAGTTGGTAATCAGAGCCTTCCCCGACCTTAGGAGCCCCATTGCTTGATCGTTATTAGCGGCCGAGTTGTGTCTAGAAAAATGTTTTGAGTCATTTAGGAATTATATATCGGAGAGTTTAGGAATTCTTTTTACTTCCCAGTCTCCTCATCGCTCTGGTAAGGCATCCTGACGTAGAGTTTTGACTCTTCTCTTCTCAAATTTCACTAAAAACTTTTTTTAGGATCACGCGGGTATCTTGGAATCGTTCCGATGGTTTTATGACGAGAACATTGGCTTGGTGCCTCCTGTCAGGGGTTTTGTGGAAGTGTCCCGAGGAGTTGAGCTCCGAGGTGTTTTCGTCATAATTTTATCGTTGCAGTTCTGGAATACCTGAGATTAGTACGCCGACATCGAAAATCTCTTTTATGCAGTTCGTTGGTGAGATAACCTCGACGCCACCCAGTACTGGGGCGGGAGTTCGGAAGTATCGCCATAACTTGTATAACGGATGCTTTTCGAAGGTTGAGGTAGATGGTTTCCGAAGTTTTTCTCGGTTATGTGTTGAAGGATGGATACAGCTGGATGTAGGATTTGTTAGATTTGGGTGAGATATTATGCTTCCCCTGTATCCCCAACACCTGATTGCATAACCGGAAAGGTTCGGGAGTTTCATAGGTGGGAATTCTCGTAGCTCTAGTTCTTCTTCCATGGATATTTGGTTTGAGATTGGTATTTCTTATCGAGTATTCGTTCTTGATCCGTGCCTTATTGATTTATTTCTCTACCTAAATTCTAAGTGGCTTCTCAATTTATGGATATGTGACCATTTCAAGAGGAATGCATTTGTTCATTTTGTTCGGATGTGAAGACTTTATGTTGCAATTTTCATTCCGTTGGATTCAGCTTCATTTATCTGTCTATGTGCTAATGGTGGTCAACCTCTTCAGGATGGCTCCCGCTAAGAGCACCAATCGGAATCAGAATCAAGATCCGCCACCCCCTCCACCTCCTCCGGAGGCATGGCAAGCTGTGATGGCCGCAACCAATGCAAACACACAGTTGATCATGCAAATTCTCCAAGAGCACAATCAAGGCAACCAAGGGAATCAAGGCAACAATCAGAATCACTTTGCGACACTCAACCAATTCCTTGCTAACGGGCCAAAGACTTTCAGCAATTGTGTTGAGCCAACTGATGCTGATGATTGGCTCGTGGATCTGTGCAAGCATTTTGTGCAGTAACGTCAGGCCTGAGGACTTTGTCAAGTTCGCTTCCTTCCAACTCAAAGACCAAGCCGCAGAGTGGTTCCAGCAGTACAAGGATTCCAGAGGTGGACGTGTTATTACCTGGGATGAATTCTGTCAAGATTTCAGAGCTCATCATATCCCTCAGAGCATGGTTGAAAGCAAGCGTGAGGAATTCCGCAACCTGAAGCAAGGCTCTTTGTCTGTCTATGACTACAACAAGTTGTTTCAGAAACTCGCCCGCTTCGCTAAGCCGGACGTCCCTGATGAGAAGAGCATGATATACCAGTTCAGGGGTGGTCTTAGAGAAGAAATCCAGCTCGCTCTTGTTCTCTTTGAGCCCTTGAGGTACGATGAGTTCTACAACATGGCATTGAAGCAAGAGGCCGCTCAACTGAGGTGTGATGCTTCCAAGAAGCGAGTCAGAGATGCTACTCCGTCTTCCTCTACTCAAGTGGCCAAGTAGCAGAAGTATTGGCTTCCTCCTCCTCCATTTCGTCAGCCGTATTAGAAGAGCAAAGGTGGCAGTGGATCTTCCCACCCACCCAACCCTGGCTTTCAGAACAAGACTTCGTCTCAAGCTCCAAGATCGAGTGCTCCGTATCACCGTCCGCTTTTAGAGATCACGTGCAACAAGTGCCAACAAAAGGGTCACTATGACAACAAGTGTTTCAACCAGAGGCGTCTTCCTCCTCCTCCTCCTGTGAGATCGGCAAGTACAGCTGTGGTCAAGCATAACCCCAAGCACGCCAAGGTAAACTTGATGAACGCAGCTCAGGCAGAGGACTCGTCAGATGTCATCATGGGTAACCTTCCTGTTAATGATATTCCAGCTAAAGTACTTTTTGACACTGGTGCATCGCATTGTTTCATGTCAAAGCCATTTTTTACCAAGCATGAGTTCGTTTCTTCTCATTTGGGCAAACAAATGGACATCGTTTCTCCTGGCAAACGTTTGAGTGCAAGTCTGGAGGTGCCAGATGTTACTATCACGTTGGGCGACTACAAGTTCCTTTCTTCCCTAATGGTTCTTGGTAACTCGGATATTGATCTTATTCTCGGGATGGATTGGCTTTCTAAGCACAAGGCTCAGCTTGATTGTGCAGCCAGGCAGATTCAATTGACTCATTCGTCTGAGGATGTAATTGTCTTTGCCGCTCGTGATGATACCATCCGTCTATTTTCTCTCAATGAGAAGGGTGAGCTGGATGCTATCTCACAAATTCCAGTCATTTGCGAATATCAAGACGTCTTCCCAGAAGAGCTTCCAGGAATGCCTCCGCACCGGCTAGTTGAATTCGTCATCGATCTTGAGCCTGGCACGGAACCAGTGTGCAAGCGTCCTTACAAGCTCGGACCTGAAGAGTTGAAGGAGCTGAAGAAGCAACTCGATATTCAAGAGAGAATGGGTCTCATCTGGCCTAGTTCTTCTCCGTGGGGTTGTGGTGTTCTTTTTGTGATGAAGAAGGATGGAACGGACCGACTTTGTGTTGATTACCGTCCATTGAACAAGAATACTATCAAGAACAAATACCCACTTCCCAACATCAACGAGCTGTTCGAACAATTCAAAGGTGCCAAAGTATTCTCCAAGCTTGATCTCCGTATGGGTTATCATCAGATTCGAATCCGTGAGCAAGATATTCCCAAGACGGCCTTCAGGACAAGCTATGGTTCATATGAATACACTGTCATGTCTTTTGGCCTCGTCAACGCTCCTCCGACTTTCTCTCGCATGATGAACTTCATCTTCAATGCCTACACCAATGACTTCGTTTTGGTCTATCTCGACGACATTCTGGTTTTCTCGAAGAACAAGGAAGATCATGCCAAGCACTTGCATTTGGTACTCGATAAGCTCAGAGAACACCAGTTCTACGCCAAGTTCTCCAAGTGCGAATTTTGGCTCGATGAGGTTCTTTATCTTGGTCATATCATCTCTGCCAAGGGCATTGCCGTGAATCCTGAGAAGGTGTCTGCAATTGTGAATTGGGAACCTCCTCAGAACGTGAAGCAACTCCGTAGCTTCCTCGCTCTCGCAAGCTACTGCCGAAGATTCGTTGAAAACTTTTCTAAGATCGCGAAGCCTCTCTCAAATATTCTCCAGAAGCACGTCAAGTACGTTTGGTCTCCGGAGTGTGACATTGCTTTCAACACTTTGAAAGAGAAATTGATCACTGCTCCAGTTCTGACTCCGCCTGATGAATCCAAGTTGTACGAGGTCTTTTGTGATGCCTCTCTCCAAGGTCTTGGCGCAGTGTTGATGCAAGAGAAGAAAGTTGTTGCTTATACCTCTCGCCAATTGAAGCCTAATGAGAAGAACTACCCCACTCACGATCTCGAGTTGGCGGCAGTTGTGCATGCTCTTTTGACTTGGAGACATCTCTTATTGGGAAGAAAAGTGGACATCTTCACTGACCACAAGAGTCTCAAGTACATTTTCACTCAGCCTAATCTCAACCTTAGGAAACTCGATGGGTTGAAATGATTCAAGAGTATAATCCGGGTATCGAGTATACTCCAGGCAAGGCCAATGTGATTGCTGACGCATTGAGCAGGAAAGCTTATTGCAACAGTCTGATTCTCAAGCCTTATCAACCCAAGCTTTGTGAAGCTTTATGCAAACTTAATCTGCAAGTTGTTCCTCAAGGTTTCCTTGCCAACCTTCAAGTCTCTCCTACCTTGGAAGACCAGATTCGCCAAGCCCAGCTTCTTGATGCTATGGTGAAAAAGGTGAAGATTGGGATTGCCAAGAGTCAACCCAAGTACAAGTGCTACCGCCTTGATGACAAGGATACTCTCTTCTTCGAGGATCGTATTGTTGTGCCCAAAGGTGACCTCCGTAAAGTGATCATGAACGAGGCTCACAATTCTCTCCTCTCCATCCACCCTGGGAGCACGAAGATGTATTAGGACCTCAAGCAGGCTTATTGGTGGACTCGAATGAAGCGCAAGATTGCTCAATTCGTGAATGAATGTGATGTCTGCAGAAGAGTGAAGGCAGAACACCAAAGGCCAGCTGGTCTCCTCCAACCTCTTGCCATTCCATAATGGAAGTTTGACCACATTGAAATGGACTTCGTGACTGGGTTTCCAAAGTCCAAACGTGGCAATGATGCTATATTCGTTGTCATCGACAAACTCACCAAAGTGACTCACTTTCTGCCTATCAAAGAGTCAATCACTGTAGCTCAATTGGCGGAACTCTATACCTCTCGAATTGTCTCTCTGCACGGTATTCCACAAGTGATCTCTTCAGACCGTGGCAGCATCTTTACCTCCAAGTTATGGGATTCTTTTCAGAAGGCCATGGGCACCAACATCCGCTTCAGCACAGCTTTCCATCCTCAAACTAGCGGTCAAGTCGAGCGTGTCAATCAGATTCTTGAAGATATGCTCAGGGCTTGGGTGATCTCCTTTAGCATGAAGTGGGAGGATTGTCTTCCATATGCTGAATTCTCCTACAACAACAGTTTTCAAGCAAGTTCGGGCAAGGCCCCATTTGAAATTCTGTATGGTAGGAAGTGCCGTACCCCTCTCAACTGGTCTGAAACCAGTGAACGTCAACTTCTGGGAAATGACTTAATCACAGAGGCGGAGGAGATGTGCAAAGTCATTCGAGATAACCTCAAAGCAGCCCAATCCTGCCAGAAGAGCTACTATGATAGCAAGCACCGTGATTTGGCTTTCGAGATCGGAGATTATGTTTACCTCCGCGTCTCTCCTATGAAAGGTACTCATCGCTTCGGTATCAAAGGGAAGCTTGCCCCTAGATACGTGGGACATTTCAAGATTGTCAGCAAGAGAGGCAACCTCGCCTATCAACTCGAGCTTCCTTCAAACTTTGCAAATGTTCATGACGTGTTCCATGTCTCTCAGCTCCGAAAGTGCTTCAAGACTCCTGACCGCACCGTCAACTTCGAGGACATTGAGCTCCAAGAAGATCTCTCTTACCGTGAGCACCCCGTTGCTATTCTCGAAGAGACTGAACGCAAGACTCGCAACAAGTCAATCAAATTCCTCAAAGTCAAGTGGTCACACCATTTCGACCGTGAAGCTACCTGGGAAGGCGAGGATCACCTCCATTTCGAGTACCCGGCATTCTTTCAGTCCTAGATCTCGGGACGAGATCCTTTCGTAGTGGTGGAGTGTTGTAACACCCCGGATATGATTTACCCAATATGTAATCCAACTCTTGCCGTTTCCGGCCTTAAGTTATTTTATTTTCTCGGGTTCGGGTTTTTGTCTCCGTGTGTTGTTGTCTTTGTCATGCATCCCATATCATGTCATCATGTGCATTGCATTTTCATACGTGTTCATCTCATGCATTCGAGCATTTTCCCCGTTGTCCGTTTTGCATTCCAGCGCTCCGTTCTCCTCCGGTGGACATTTCTACCTTTCTTTCGTGTGTGGGGATTAAACATTTCCGGATTGGACCGAGACTTGCCAAGCGGCCTTGGTTTACTACCGGTAGACCGCCTGTCAAGTTTCGTATCATTTGGACTTCGTTTGATGCTCCAACGGTTAACCGAGGGACCGAAAAGGCCTCGTGTGTGTTGCAGCCCAACACCCCTCCATGTTGGCCCAAATCCCACCTAAACCCTCTCCATCATCTAGAGCGTTCGATCACGATCGCGTGGCCGAAAACCGCACCTCATTTGGACTCTAATAGCTCCCTCTACCTCTTTATAAAGACCCCCTCCTCCAAATTTGTGGATCCCCTCTCCCAAACCCTAAAAATCGGATCTCCCCCGCCGCCGGACACGTCCGGACGAGTCGGACGCGTCCGGATCTGCCACCGCCGCCACGTGGCACCTTCCCACTCGCCCGCGAGCGCCCCACATCGCCGGCCCGTGAAGCCCGCCGCGGGCCCTCTCCGGCCCGTGCTCGGCCGTCGCCGCCCCGCGGGAGACCGCGCCTCCCCGCGCCCATCTTCCCCGACACCGACGAGCCGCCGCCTCCGCCGCCCAGCTCGCCGCCCGCCGCACCCGCCATTGCCGCCGCCTGCCTCCTTGATTCCGGCCGACGATCCTCGGGAGTCAGGCCATTGCTACAGTACACGTGGGCTAGATCTGGATCCGGTTTCGTCTCCGTTGACTTTCTTTGCCCGAAACCCTAATAATTTGCTATGTTCATCATGTCGTATATCCTCATCCGTAGCTCCATTTTGCGCATATAGCATATCAAAATGTTCGCCTCGGAGAGTACATAATTTCATCTCATTGCATAATTTTCATTTGAGTTCATCTTGATGCCAGAAATGCTGTTAGAAGAGTGCTACTTGAGATAATTGTCAGATCTGCTGCTCCATTTAGATATTTGTCATTTTTGCCATGATTATTGTGTGCATGATATGCCCATGAGCTCTACATATGTTTTGTTAAGGGTTTTGCCATCTTTCCAGAGGTGCAACCCATGTATTTTTGTGATGTGTGTGGTGACTAGCACAAGCTTGCAAAGTGGTGCATTTGTTAATGCTGATTTCAGGGACTTAGCATTTCCACCAAGTCCTTGGACTGTTTATCTCATATGGCCATATGTTCATGTTGTTTCCTTGTGATCCGTGCCTCTTTTGAGGATGATCAGTAAGGATGTTTTGTTAATCTTGTAGTGCTCTATACATCCATGTCTTTGTTTGCAATTATGGAGCAACCTAGATTGAGTCAATCGAGCTCTACTTTTGTCATTTCGTGAATCTGGGCAGATTGTCTACTTGTTAGCGATTTTGCCGATGATGTTGTAGTTGATCCGTGCATGCTATGTTATTGTTCTTGCCATGTCTAGCTTGAATTTTGTGTATTCTTGATGGATGTATGCTTAGATTGTCATGACATGCTATGTAGTGAGTGCATCGAGCTCGTAAACATGCCTACTTGATACCTGTTTCAGCATGCTCCAGTTTTCACTAAGTCTGAGAACTGATTATGTTTTTGCCATGTTCACATACTTGCAAATGTATTTTCTGATCCCTTTTGGCTCAAGGTCACTAAGGGACTTTTGTTAAGCTCTTTGAGTAGCTCCATGCCGTGCTTTACTTTGCCATGTTCAGGTCCTGTAGCATATAGTTTTGCTGCTCCGAAGAGTGCTATCTGATCTGAAATTCCAGACAAGTGTTAATTTCACTAAGTCTGAGATCTGTTTACCATATGCATTTTTGCCATGCTTGTTTGAACCTGTTAATGGATGAATTGGTCGTAGCTCTGTGCTAGACTTTTGTTAAGCATCATGAATGCATCCCTGCCATGTATTTTGTTGTCATGTTTGGGTGCTGTAGCATGTTCATCTTGTTGCATTTAGATGACTACTTGCTGTAAATCGCAGAACGTGGCCATATTGGAATCGCTTGCCATTTCCAAACCGTAGCTCCGATTCCGGCATTCTTTATATCGTTTTCAAGCGATTTCATCTCATAGTTCCAGTGGCAAACTTGTATTTCCAAGTTGAGGCCAGGTTCATGCTTTCCTTGTCACATCTTGCATATGCATCCCGCATCGCATCCCGCATAGCATACCATCCTTGCATCATATTGTTTGAGCCTTGCACATGGTTGATTGTGTCCTTGTTGCTTGTTTGTATTGTTTGGGTAGAGCCGGGAGACGAGTTCGCTAATGAGGATCCTGTTGAGTTTGCTTTCAAGGATCCAGTCAACTCTGACAACTTTGTAGGCAAGATGATCATACCCTCGAAATCACTACTATCTTTGCTTTGCTAGATGCTCGCTCTTTTGCTATGCCAATGCTACGATGCCTACCACTTGCTTTCAAGCCTCCCAAATTGCCATGTCAAGCCTCTAACCCACCATGTCCTAGCAAACCGTTGTCTGGCTATGTTATCGCTTTAATCAGCCCCTCTTATAGCGTTGCTAGTTGCAGGTGAAGATTGGAGTCCGTTCCTTGTTGGAACATTATTTACTTGTTGGGATATCATTATATTGCCATGTTATCTTAATGCATCTATATACTTGGTAAAGGGTGGAAGGCTCGGCCTCTCGCCTAGTGTTTTGTTCCACTCTTGCCGCCCTAGTTTCCGTCATATCGGTGTTATGTTCCCGGATTTTGCGTTCCTTACGCGGTTGGGTTATAATGGGAACCCCTTGATAGTTCGCCTTGATTAAAGCTTTTCCAGCAATGCCCAACCTTGGTTTTACCATTTGCCTCCTAGCCTATTTTCCCCTTGGGTTTCCGGAGCCCAAGGGTCATCTTATTTTAAACCCCCCCGGGCCAGTGCTCCTCTGAGTGTTGGTCCACCTGTCAGCTGCCGGTGGCCACCAGGGGCAACTCTGGGCTGGCCTACCCGTACCTAGGACAATCTGAGTGTGCCCTGAGAAAGAGATATGTGCAGCTCCTATCGGGATTTGTTGGCACATTCGGGCGGTGTTGCTGGATTTGTGTTAACCTGTCGAAGTGTCTTGAAGAACCGGGATACCGAGTCTGATCGGAACGTCTCGGGAGGAGGTCTATTCCTTCGTTGACCGTGAGAGCTTGTCATGGGCTAAGTTGGGACTCCCCTGCAGGGATTTGAACTTTTGAAAGTTGTGCCCGCGGTTATGGGCAGATGGGAATTTGTTAAAGTCCGGTTGTAGATAACTTGAATCCTAACTTAATTAAAATGAATCAACAGTGTGAGTTACCGTGATGGTCTCTTCTCGGCGGAGACCGGGAAGTGGACACGGTGTTGGAGTAATGCTTGCGCGGGTTGCTCTCTAGTTTCTTGCTCACGCTTTGCCTCCTCTTCTCGCTCTCTTTTGCGAACAGGATAGCCACCATATATGCTAGTCGCTTGCTGCAGCTCCACATATTTACCTTGCCTTACCTATAAGCTTAAATAGTCTTGATCGCGAGGGTGAGAGATTGCTGAATCCCTGTGGCTCACAGATTACTATTACACCAGATGCAGGACCCGATGATTCTGTTCCAGATGACGCGCTTGATCTCAAGTGGGAGTTCGACGAGGACTCTCAACGATACTATGTTTCTTTTCCTGATGATCAATAGTGGTGCCCAGTTGGGGTGATCGGGACCGTGTCGCATGTTGGGTTATCTTTTATTTTGGCACCGTAGTCGGGCCATGAGTGTTTGGATGTTGTAATGCTATTCATGTAGTTTGATTGACGTGGCGAGTGTAAACCAACTATGTATCTCCCCTTTTATTATCTATATTACATGGGATGTTGTGAAGATTGCCTAACTTGCGAAATTGCTTTCAATGCGGTTATGCCTCTAAGTCGTGCCTCGACACGTGGGAGATATAGCCGCATCGAGGGCGTTACAGCTTCCAGCTGGCCAGATAACCACCTGGAGAGATTTCGCTGAGGCTTTTCACGAGCATCACATTCCTCAGGCTCTCATTGACCGCAAGAGAGAAGAGTTCTGTAGTTTCACCCAGAGTAAGATGGCTGTTGATGCTTATAGTAGAGAGTTTGAGAACCTTGCCCGCTATGCTACAGAAGAAGTGTCCACAGATGCCAAGAAGCAGGATAGGTTCCGGAAGGGTCTCAACCCCAAGTTGCATCGTGATCTCCACTTGCATCATTGCGATACATTCCAGGCTCTTGTGAACATGGCCATTAATGCAGAGACAGCTCAACTCACTTACGAGGAGTCTCGTAAGCACACCCGTGGTTTGGGTTCTTCTTCCGGTTCTACTTCGCATAAGCGCCGGATTTGGGTTCCGAACTCCACTCTTCCACCCGGTTATACACCAAGGCCATCTTGTGTGGCACCTCACCCAGTTCAGTTACATGCTCCACCCAGGCCTATTGGTAGACCGCTTGTCAATGCGGGTCCACGTCCTACTTCAGCGACTTGTTTCACATGCGGAGAGCCAAGACACTATGCATGTGACTGCTCTCAAACCAATTATGCTCCACCCCAGCCTGAGAAGTCTGTTGGCCGTGGTAAGCCATCACGCAAGATGATCAGTGTCAAGTCATCTCCCACTGAACGTGGATGTGTGCATCACGTCTCAGCTAAAGACGCTCATGATGATCCGGATGTCGTTCTTGGTACACTCCTTGTCAACTGTCATCCAGCTTCAGTTCTGTTCGATACTGGAGCATCTCACTCCTTCATCTCTAAAGGCTATGCTCGTTTGCACGACATGTCATTTTGTGATATGCCAACTCCACTTGAAATCCAAACTTCAGGGTCCAGATGGCAAACTACCAGAATAAGCCATGGTAATGGAATCCTTGTTGACAGACTTGTATTCCTTGCATCACTTATAGCCCTCAAGTCTACAGATATTAACATCATCTTGGGTACGGACTAGATGAAAGCTCATTATGCCAAGATTGATTGTTACACAAGGTCTGTTCAGCTTACACACCCATCTGGCAAGATAGTCACTGTCTCCACTAGAGTTGCAAAGCGCCAACTCTATTCTCTTAATGCCAACCCTCTTCCTGACCTTGAAGATATCCCGGTAGTCCGTGACTTTCCGGATGTCTTTCCAGAGGAACTGCCAGGTATTCCACCTGACAGAGATGTAGAGTTTGTCATAGATCTTATCCCAGGAACCGCTCCAATCTCTAGGAGACCTTACAAGATGGCACCCTTAGAACTAGCTGAGCTTAAGAAACAACTCGATGAATCCTTGCAAAAGGGTTTCATCCATCCTAGTTCTTCTCTCTGGGCTTGCCCCGTCCTCTTCGTTAAGAAGAAGGATGCTACGGACCGGATGGTTGTAGATTATCGTCCCGTTAATTTGGTCACGATAAAGAACAAGTATCCGCTCCCCAGGATCAACGACCTGTATGATCAGCTCGCTGGATCCTCAGTCTTTTCCAAGATGGATTTGAGGTTAGGCTACCACCAAATCAAGATCAGAAATGGGGACATTCCTAAGACGGCTTTTGTCACTCGTTATGGCCAGTATGAGTACACCGTCATGTCCTTTGGTCTAACCAACGCTCCAGCTACTTTCTCTCGCTTGATGAACTCGATCTTCATGGAGTACTTAGATAAGTTCGTCGTGGTTTACCTCGATGATATTCTTATTTACTCGAAGAACGAGGAAGATCATGCCAAACATCTTAGACTTGTGCTAGAAAAACTCAAAGAGCACCGCCTTTATGCCAAGTTCTCCAAGTGTGAATTTTGGTTGCCAGAAGTGACCTACCTAGGCCACATGATATCTGGTAAGGGCATTGTCATCAATCTCGAGAGAGTTTAGGCCGTTCTTGATTGGACTCCGCCTGAAACAGTTAAGCAAGTTAGGAGTTTCCTTGTTCTAGCCAGTTATTGTCGCCGCTTCGTTGAGAACTTCTCCAAAGTGGCCAAACCTCTCACAGAACTTATCAAGAAAGATAAAAAGTTTGAGTGGTCCCCACAGTGTGAGCACAGTTTTCAGGAACTGAAAAGACGCCCGACTTCTGCTCCCATACTTGTGCCACCGGATTTCACTAAGGACTTTGTTATCTATTGTGATGCCTCACGACAGGGACTAGGTTGCATTCTTATGAAAGATCGCCATGTGATTGCCTATGCATCTCGACAATTGCATCCACATGAGGAGAATTATTCTATACATGATCTAGAGCTTGCAGCCGTAGTCTATGCACTTTAGACCTGGCGACATTACCTTCTTGGTAAACGTTGCGAGATTTACACCGATCACTAGAGTCTCAAGTATATCTTCACCCAACCAGATTTGAACCTTAGGCAAAGACGTTGGCTGGAGTTGATCTCAGATTACGACTTAGGGATTACCTACACCCCAGGCAAGGGCAATGTCATGGCTGATGCGCTAAGTCGTAAGTCCTATTGCAACAATCTCATGTTGAAGTAGGGCCAACCACTTCTCTATGAGGAATTATGTAAGCTTAACCTTCACATTGCTCCTCATGGATTCCTTTCTACCTTGGTGGCGAAACCTACCCTTGAGGATCAGATCATTACTGATCAGAAGTTTGATAGGGGTGTTATCCGCATCAAGAGAAACATTAAGAAGGGAGTTGGTGGATGTTTCTGTATGGATGATCGAGGTGTTGTTTTCTTCGAGAATCGCTTGGTGGTTCCCAAGAATCAACATCTGCGACAACTGATTCTTAAGGAGGCTCATGAATCTCCTCTCACGATTCATCCAGGTAGTACTAAGATGTATCAGGACCTACGCCAGAGGTTCCGGTGGACTAGGATGAAGAGAGAAATTGCTCAGTTCATTGCTAATTGCGACGTTTGTCGTCGCGTTAAGGCAGAACATCAAAGGCCTGCTAGCACCCTTCAACCTTTAGCTATTCCTGAGTGGAAATGGGATAAAGTTGGTATGGACTTCATCACCGGCTTTCCCAGGACCAAGAGAGGTAATAATGCTATCTTCATAGTCATTGATCATCTTTCCAAAGTGGCTCACTTCCTACCTGTTCGAGAGAGTACCACTGCTAGTCAGCTCGCTGACTTGTATATTTCTCGAATAGTGTCACTTCATGGTGTTCCAATAGAGATCAATTCAAACCGTGGTAGTCTTTTCACGTCTCATTTCTAGAAGAGTTTCCAAACTACCATGGGCACCCATCTTTCCTTCAGTACTGCTTTCCACCCTCAATCAAGTGGTTAGGTGGAAAGGGTCAATCAAATTCTCGAAGACATGCTTATAGCTTGTGTTATCTCATTTGGTATGGATTGGGAGAAGTGTCTTCCCTTCGCCGAGTTTGCTTATAACAATAGCTACCAATCCAGCCTCAAGAAAGCTCCTTTTGAGGTTTTGTATGGATGAAGATGTCGAACACCTTTGAACTGGTCAGAAACCGGTGAAAGACAATTCTTTGGACCGGATATGATCCATGAGGCAGAAGAGCAAGTTCGCATCATTCGAGAGAATTTGAAAACAGCCCAATCTCGTCAAAAGAGCCAGTATGACCGTAGTCATAAGGAAGTGGCTTATGAAGTTGGCGACAAAGCTTACCTTCGGGTTACCCCTTTGAAGGGTACCCATCGATTCGGTATCAAGGGCAAGTTGGCTCCTTGCTACATTGGTCCCTTTCTTATTCTCGCTAAACGAGGAGAGGTTGCCTACCAGTTGGAACTACCCCCACATCTTTTTCGAGTGCATGATGTCTTCCACGTATCTCAACTCATGCGTTGCTTCTCGGATCCCATCCGCGGAGTGGACCACGAAACGCTTGATCTCCAAGATAACCTCACTTATCGAGAGTACCCCGTCCGCATTCTGGATCAAGCAGAGCGTGTCACTCGACGTCATAACTTCAAGTTTCTCAAGGTTCAGTGGTCTCATCATTCCGAGAGGGAAGCTACCTGGGAGCGTGACTTGAGTACCCCGCTTTCTTTCTGCCAACTCCTGAATCTCGGGACGAGATTCTTCCGAGTGGGGGTGAGTTGTCACATCCCTAGTTCTGGTATGACCTAGGCTAGCCTTCATGTTTGCATCATGTTTAAATTCCATTTAAATTTGAAATGGGGATTTGTGAAACCCTCATAAATCATTTCTGAAAATGACCCAAGTAAAAATTGCTCCAAAAGGGTCCAAGAAAATGCTCATGTTGCTCTCTGAAAATATTGGACAGATAGAAAAATCAAACCAATATTTTAAAGAGCTCATAAGTATTTATTTTGGGCATTTGGAATTAATCCAGTATTTATTTGCGTTGGATAAATATTTTTTATATAAATAAAATATTGTCCAATAATTCTAAATTTTGGTGAGGGGCTTTGGATTAATTTCTTAGGTCCCTGCAAAATTTGACAGAATTAAATAAAATGATTTAGTATTTTACTAAATCAAAACAAATGTCAGAAAATAGAAAACAAAAAAATAGAAAAAAAGGAGGAACTACCTGGACTTACCTGGGCCACTTGCTGGCCTGGCACTATGCAGCCAACCGGCCCAGCTGTGCGGCCCAGCTCGCCTCCTCCTCTGTCTTCTTCCTCGCGCATACTGGCAGAGCACACGCACCGCCACCTCCTGCCTGCCTGATGCCACCCCGACACCGCTACGAGCGTCACGACACCCTGGAGGCCCCTCTCTCCTCTCCCTCACTCGCTTCTCTCTCTCTCCCCTCCCCTGTCTCGCTCTCTTCACCACGCCCGAGCGCCGCCATCGCCACCGCTCGCCATTGCCGCGCCCACTGCCACGGCCTCGCCTCTCCGACAAGCCCAAGAGCTTCGCCACGTCTTCCTCGTCCTCTCCACCAAGACACGCACCTCGGGAGGCCCTAGAGCGCCGCCTCACCATCATCTTCACTTCCCGCCGCCGGAGATCGCCCATGCCGTTCTGCTCACGTTCGACCTTCCCCGAGCTTGCTGAAGACCTCGTCGGATTCGCTATGAGCTTCTGCTCCGCTTCCCCCTCTCCGTTCCGTCGTTTCCGTGTCGTAGCCCTGCTACCGTTGCAACCGCGAGCGCCTCACCGCCGACCATGTCGCTGCCATGGCCAGGGCCACCGTAGCTAGCGCCCGAGCATACCACCATGCTCAGTGCAACGCCAGGAGGCCGTAGAGGCCCTCCGCAGCCCCTGTCGTGCCCCGTAGCTCGATTCCGCCCGAACCCGTGCTCCGGCCGCCACCTCGAGCTCGTTTCCGGTGAGCTCTGGCACCACCGCAGCCTCCCGCTTGCTCCAAACGACGCGGACGAGCTCCAGCTCCTCATCCATGGTCTCCGCCGCGCGTTTGGTCGCCGGAAGGCGATTTCCGACGCCTCCGCCGCGTCTGGCCTCGCCGGCGTCGAGTCGCCGGCGGCCTTTGACCCCACTGATAAGAGGTTTGACCTTTCCGTGGGTCGCCGACATGTGGGGCCCGACCCTTTTAAGTTTTAGTTAGGATTAGTTTAACAACTAACTAAACCATGTTTAACTAATTGGGTCACTGACGCCTGGGCCCAACCCCATTAACTAAACCAGTTTAGGTTTATTTTAAATTAGGATTAGCCACAGACACTGATGTGTGGACCCCACACGTCAGGTTTGACCTGGTCAGCCGCCTTTGACATGCTGATGTAAGCATGACGCTATGCTGACGCATTATATCATTTTTTGGATTTAAAATAATTCAGGAAATTCCAGAAAATGATATAAACTTCAAAAATTCATAGAAATTCAACCGTAGCTCAGATTGAAATAATTTATATATGAAAAATTATCAGAAAAATGCAATCTATCCATATGTACCAGTTTCATGCATGAAAAACCAACTTATACCTACTGTATAAGTGAAACACTAAAATGGCTTATATGAAGAGCTTATTTTGGAGATGCATTTGAATCTTTGGTTCAAATGGATTTCATCCAAATAAATGCTAGTTGCATTAGCTCAATCGGCATCACATATTCATGCCATGATCATGCATAATATTGTTGCATATGCTTGTGTTTGATTATCGACACCGTTCCTTCTCGATAGGTTCTGCTCCGGAGACCGATCCAGAGTACCTGTCAGAGGAGCAGTGCCCCCCTGTTGATCTACAAGGAAAGCAAAACCCCTTGTTCATTCTGATACAATCCTACTCTCTCGCTCCTGCTCTCATTTATTGCATTAGGACAACAATGATTCAACTGCTACTTTGTGCTGCGGTAGTTGAACCCATTCCTCTGCATGACCTGTCATTGCCACAGTAAATAGTTAAAACCCACTAGCATGTGTAGGAGTTGATTGAGCCATGTTGTGTTCCTACCATGCTTTGCCTGCTATTGCTTAGAGTATGTCAGGTATGATTCATTGGGAATGAATTGGAGTGCAATGCTATGTTCTGATGCTAAGAGTTAAGTGTGTGAACACGATTTGGTAAAGGTAGCGGTGAGAGGCCATGTAGGAGTACATGGTGGGTTGTCTCACTGGAACCGTCCTTAAGCACTGAGTTCCGTGTATGTCGTCCAATGACTAGCTACTACCACACATTGGAATGCTTAAGTGCCCCTCTCGACTTATTAACCAACTTGATCTCTCTCCATGAGTCGCAAATAGTTTCTGGTGTTTGTAGGTAGTGTTATTTTTCTACTGAGTGGCACCCGGCAGGGTGAACTTGGGATAAACTAGGCACACGTGGTCCGGTGTACCGAGTGGCACCCGGATGCTGGGCTCGGGAACCCTGTACACATCATTTGGGGCCGTGAGCGAAACCCTGGCCGGATCTCCTTGCGGATGGAACCCGAATAGGCGATAAACATAGACTAGAGTCTTGTGTGGTTAGTCAGGTCATGGCCGACACCCTCGCCACACTTCCGCTTGAAGGTTCCCGAGATACATGATGTGTATATGGTGATAAGTGGTGAGAGCGTGTGTGAAGAAGTACACCCCTGCAGGGTTATCATGATCTATTCGAATAGCCGTGTCCTCGGTTATGGACTTCTTGGATGCTTACGTGGTACATACACAACTTAAAGTGGATACTCTAAAATGCGCAAGACAAGTGTGAGTGCTATGGATGGCCTTCTCGTAAGGAGACGGGGATGAATCTATAGTAGTGTATTGATGTGGTGACTAGTGGACTCGTGTCCGCTGCCTCATCTCAAACAAGTTTCTCATTGTCGTAGAACAGGATAGCCACTGAGTCAAAGCTGGCTTGCTGCAACTAAAACCCACATTACCTTCTTGATACAAATGAATGTATGATAGGATCTGATGTAAGTCTTGTTGAGTACCTTTGTACTCATGTTTGCCTTATTTATGTTTTGCAGGTGAGACATCTGTCTCACTAGTAGTACCACTTGGACTTCGACGAGTAGCTTGTTACCTCAACTACGATCTTGTACCCTTGGGAGAGACTTGTAGATAGTCAGGCTTCTCAGCCTTTTTCTTTTGTAGTTGTCTGTACTCAGACATGTAATGCTCCTGTTGCTTGTATGCTCTGAATGATGGGTCATCTGACCCCTGTTTGTATTTAATGCTATGTGGCTCTTCTGGGACTTTATCTATATGAGTTTGAGTTATGTTGTGATGCCATGTTGTACAACACATACTTGCATGTTATGCGTACATGTGACGTGTATTGCTATATGTGGGATCCGACAACCTAGTTGTTTATCCTTGGTAGCCTCTCTTATGGGGAAATGTAGTCTAGTGCTTCCAATGAGCCATGGTAGTCTGCTACAGCCTGGTTCACCGGAGTCCTGCTAGCCCAGCACTACTGCTCTGGAACACTTAGACTGGCCGGCATGTGATTCACTTCGTTCCTGTGTCTGTCCCTTCGGGGAAATGTCACGCGGTGACATCCGGAGTCCTGCCTAGCCTGCTACAGCCCAGTTCACCGGAGTCCTGTTAGCCCAGTACTACAGCCCGGATTCGGACGCTGCTGACCGACATGCTCGACGTTGATTCATGTATGCCTGTCCCCGTAAGTTAGTGCCACTCTGGGTTCACGACTAGTCATGTCGGCTTGGGTTCTCTGTCATATGGATGCTAGCGATACTATCATATACGTGAGCCAAAAGGCGCAAACGGTCCCGGGCCATGGTAAGGCGACACTCGTGGGAATACCGTGCGTGAGGCCGCAAAGTGATATGAGGTGTTACATGCTAGATCGGTGTGACTTAGTATCGGGGTCCCGACATACAGTTTCACATTTTTCATAAAAGTTTCAAGCATATTCAACATCATTTCCTATACTTAAGACATGGCGACTATATAAATATATATATATGGAAATGGATTAGCAGCATACCTCATAGCGCTCTTTTCAGATAACTCGTGTGGATGTCGCTCGCACTAAGGGCGGCATAACTTTCCAGGTCCAGTTTCGCCTTGCCCAAGGAAGGACGTTCTTCCTCGGTACCATGTTTAGAAAACACGGTAGAGGCCCCTGGCGTTGCATGAACCGTCCCAGTGATGGTTACATCATCAGAATCCTTCTCAAAAAGGTTCTCTTCAGTCGGCTTTGGAGTTGGTGACTTAGGGATCAACGGGTCATGGATGGCCGCCTGGTTAAGTTCCGCATCCATTTGTTCAGGGATGGTGGCATCAACGGATGGTGGCGGGTCATCAAGGGGCTCTTCTGGGTCGTGAGTGTGGGCCTGAGAGATGTCTGTAGACTGTTTCTCCAGCTCAACAGTTTTAGGATCTTTCGAAGACCCGCCAAGCTTCTTCTTCTTCTTACCAGCCTTTGCCGCACCTCTACAATAAAGTACAAAGTGTATGAGTATATCATCATAAATTCCTGATAAATAGTTGAAGTATTTACCCTTAGGCGATCTTGAAGGTTGGCATTTGAGTCCTAGAAGATTTGCCAGATGATGGAGGTGTCTTATGATAATTTGAGTTGGAAGGGTTAAAAGGTTTACGTATGTGGCCAGCTAATGGATAAAGAGAGTCTAGGTTATGTGGCACCTCATGATGTCGTTTGCGGGGAGCCGGCGTATTGGCTAAGCCGGATATAAGATATTGAGAGCCGCCGCTTTGGGTCAGGCGTCTTGTCTCATGTTGTTGTTTCTTCAAAAGAAAGTTGGGATCCAAGTGAGCAAGAGGATGAGAAAATTTCACCTTCCGGACGACCCGCCGAGTTCTCTGCAGGGCCACCTCGAGGAAACTCGAGGGGTGGTTTTACTCATAGGATGTCACATCCGGTGTACCCTGAGAATGAGATCACGCAACTCCTATCACGCAAGGTCGGTGCATCGGGAGGTCTTGCTGGACTTGTTTTACCATTGTTGAAATGTCTTGTGCACCGAGATTCCGAGTCTGATCGGGTGTCCCACGATGGAGGATTGTCTCCGCGGATCGTGAGCTTGTCATGGGCTAAGTTGGGACACCCCTGCAGGGTTTAAACTTTCAAGAGCCATGCCGGTAGTTATGTGGCAGATGGGAATTTGTTAATATCCGGTTGTAGAGGGCGTGAAGTAAACTCAATTAAAGTACACCACCCGCGTGCGTAACCGTGATTGTCTCTTTTTTGGGAAGTTCGAGAGGGTAACATGGTTAGGTTTATGATTGAACGTAAGTAGTTCAGGACCACTTATTGATCATTACTAGTTTGCGACCATTTGCATAGTTTCCCATCTTACTCTTGTACTCATAAGTTAGCCACCATGCAATGCTTAGTCGCCGCTGCAACCTCACCACTTTACCCCTTCCTTACCCATTATGCTTTGCTAGTCTTGATAACCATGGTAATGGGATTGCTGAGTCCTCATGGCTCACAGATTACTACAACAACAGTTGCATGTACAGGTAATGTGAAGCTCTGACGTGAGAGCGATGCTTGATTGCTTTTGGAGTTCTTCTTCTTCGATCAAGGGATAGGTTCCGGGTCGGGGAGCCTGGGATTAGCAGGGTGGATGTCGTCCTTATTTTTTGTTTGATTTCATCCGTAGTCGGATCCTATTCTTCTATATGATGATTGCTATGTATTGATGTACTATTGTATTATGTTGTAACTGGTGGCGAGTGTAAGACTTTATCTTGTATTCTCATCTATTCAGTACATGGTATGTTGTAATGATATCCACCTTGCTATGCGCTCGAAATGCGGTTGTGCCCCAATCATGAGTTCATCACGTGATTGGGATAGAATCACATCTTGGGTGCTATAGTTGGAAACTGAATTGGGGCCAATATCTTGAGGATGGAGTTGATAGAAATGTAGAACATCCCGGAAAAACTTTGAACCAGGTGGTGAGAACCCCAGAGAAGGTGATCTGAAAAAAATAACAACCTCCCCTTCTTTACGTTGAGGCTTGGTTTTAGTGCCTGGATCTTGCCGGTGGATGGTGTCTTTTGTTGGTGAGACTCCCGTATCAACATACTCTTGGAGCGAGAGTTCGGAAACTTCGAAACGACCCAATCGCAGGATGTGGGAGTCTTGGCCATGGTTGGTGGTTTAAAAAGTTATGGCCTGGGAGTAAAAGTATGGCGAGTTAACATTAAAGTGATAAGTCGCCTAAGTATTACAGTGATGATTCAGTAGCAGCAAGCTAGCTATAGAGTGATTGGATTGTAATGAGTTACACGTTTATGTGTAAGCCAGTATAAAGATTGGTGGGTTACAAGGCTATTGTTTAAACCGCCCAAGCAATGTTAGCAAGACATTCATTTGCAGAGCTAGGATTGATGAAGCTTTTTGACAGATTAATAAGTTGTTACTAAGCCGCTATGGATATAGCATGGTGGATCAAATATTTCTAGATCTTGATACTCCATCGTACCTACTTTTCCAAACTCTTTTGCCCTTGTTTTGGACTCTAATTTGCATGACTTGAATGGAACTAACCCGGATTGACGCTGTTTTCAGCAGAATTTCCATGATGTTATTTTTGTGGAGAAATAAAAGTTCTTGGATTGACTTGAAACTTCACGGAGATTATTTTTGGAATAAATAAAAATATTGGCGAAAGAATCAACTAGAGGGGACCCACACCCTGTCCACATGGGTGGAGGGCGTGCCCACCCCCTGGGGCACACCCTCTGGTCTTGTGGGTCCCATGAGGCTCCACCGACCTCAACTCCAACTCCATATATTTACATTCAGGGAGAAAAAACTCATAGAAAATGATTCATCGTGTTTTATGATACGGGGTCGTCGTCACCCCGTATTCTTCATTGGGAGGCCAGATCTGGAGTCCATTCGGGGCTCTGGAGAGGGGAAATCGTCGTCGTCTTTATCACCAACCTTCCTCCATCACCAATTCATGATTCTCACCGACGTGCATGAGTAATTTCATCATAGACTTGCTGGACGGTGATGGGTTGGATGGGATTTACCATGTAATCGAGTTAGTTTTGTTAGGGTTTGATCCCTAGTATCCACTATGTTCTAAGATTGATGTTGCTATGACTTTGCTATGCCTAATGCTTGTCACTAGGGCCCGAGTGCCATGATTTCAGATCTGAACCTATTATGTTTTCAAGAACACATTTGTGTTCTTGATCCTATCTTGCAAGTTATAGTCACCTACTATGTGTTATGATCCGGCAACCCCAGAGTGACAATAGTCGGGACACTTCCCAGTGATGACCGTAGTTTGAGGAGTTCATGTATTCACTAAGTGCTAATACTTTGGTCCGGTACTCTATTAAAAGGATGCCTTAATATCCCTTAGTTTCCAATAGGACCCTGCTGCCACGGGAGTATAGGATAGAAGATGTCATGCAAGTTCTTTTCCATAAGCAGGTATGACTATATTCGGAATACATGCCTACATTATATTGATGAATTGGAGCTAGTTCCGTGTCACCCTATTTTATAACTATTGCATGATGAATTCCATTCGACATAATTATCCATCATTGGTCCATTGCCTACAAGCTCATTTCATATTGATCTTTGCTAAGTTACTTTTCCGTTGCCACTGTTACGATTGCTACAAAACTGCTACTGTTACTTTTGCCACTGTTACCGCTACTTCCATATTAGTTTGCTATCAAATACTTTGCTGCAGATATTAAGTCTTTTAGGTCTGGTTGAATTGACAACTCAACCGCTAATACTTGAGAATATCCTTTGGCTCCCCTTGTGTCGAATCAATAAATTTGGGTTGAATACTCTACCCTCGAAAACTGTGGCGATCCCCTATACTTGTGGGTTATCAAGACCTTTTTCTGGCGCCATTGCCAGGGAACATGGCTCTATTCTCTGATTCACTTGGGATTTATATCTGTTGATCACTATGAGAAATTTGAAAGATCAACGAACCAAGATTTTTCACTCATCTACGAGGGGAGTTAAGAAACTGTCATCTTGCTCTTCACTTGATTCTCCTTCTGTTTTGAGTAAACTCGTGACACCTACACCTACTATTGATTCCCATATGGCGCATGTTATTGATGATGCCACTTCTGTTATGCATGATGCTTATGATGATACCACTTCTCTGCTTGATAATACTATGCCACTTGGTGAATTTCTTGATGAACAACTTGCCAGGGTTAGAGAGAATGAAATTACTAAAACTGATGATATTATTGAAAATGAAGATTATGATTCTCCCCCTAGATATGGATTTCCTATTGTACCTGAGGGTTATATTATGGATGAGGAAACTGCTAGAGACTTTCTTGCTTGCAATGATATAGATGATCTAAAGAAACTGTTAGCTAAGCTGAAAGAAAAGTCTTTGAATGCTAGAATGCAATATGACCCTATGTTTGCTACTTCACCTATCTTTATTACTAATAAGGATTATGAATTCCCTGTCAATCCTGGGTTAATGATTTGGTAGAATCTGATCCTTTCTATGGTTATGAATCTAAAACTGTTGTTGCACATCTTACTAAATTGAATGATATAGCCACCCTATTTGCTCATGAGGAAAAAATTCGCTATTACTATATTCTCAAATTGTTTCCTTTCTCGTTAAAGGGTGAAGCTAAGTTATGGTTTAATTATCTTGCTCCTGGTTGTGTGCATAATCCCCATGATATGATTTACTACTTCTCCAAAAAATATTTCCCTGCTCATATGAAACAAGCTGCCCTAAGGGCAATATTTAACTTTGTGTGAATTGAAGAAGATAGTCTCCCACAAGCTTGGCAGAGGCTTCTCCAATTACTTAATGCTTTGCCTGATCAACCTCTCAAGAAAAATGAAATACTTGATATCTTTTATAATGGACTAACCGATGCTTCTAGAGACCACCTGGATAGTTGTGTTGGTTGTGTTTTTAGTGAGCGAACTTTTGAGCAAGTTGAATTGCTACTGAATAATATATTGAGTAATGATAATGATTGGACACTTCCTGAACCAACTCCTAAGCCAACTCCAAAAAAGGGGTATTCTATTTCTCAATCCTGAAGATATGTAAGAGGCAAAGAAATCTATGAAAGAAAAAGGTATTAAAGCTGAAGATGTTAAGAATTTACCGCCTATTGAAGAAATACATGGTCTTGATAACCCGACACAGATAGTAGAGGTAAACTCTCTCTAGATTTGATGAAGGTGATATTCCTCACAATAATTCTGCTAGTCAATGCTTGGATGAGTTTGATAATTTTATTGTTAAACAGGAAAACTGCAATGCTTATGTTAGTAGACAATTGAAACATAATGCTTACATGCTTGACAACTTGGGTGATTATATGAGTAGAACTGTTAATGATCTTAAGCTTATTACTAAACATGCTTCCATGGTTACAACTCAAGTATAGCAAGTACTTAAGGCACATGATGATTTTCTTAATGAGTTGAATAGTATGACTAGAGGTGGTAAGAGGACCCAGGAACCTTTGTATCCTGAAGGCCATCCTATGAGAATTGAGCAAGATTCTCAGAGAGTTAATACGGATGCACCTAGTCCTTCTAATAAAAAGAAAGAGAAAACTTATAGGACTTTGCATGCTAGTGAACCTGCTATAGACACACCTGAGAATCCCAATGATATTTCTATTTCTGATGCTGATACACAATCTGGTGATGAACATGAACCTAGTGATAATGTTAATAATGATGTTCATGTTGATGCTCAACCTAGTAATGATAATGATGTGGAGATTGAACCTGTTGTTGATCTTGATAACCCACAATCAAAGAATCAACGTTATGATAAGAGATACTTTGTTGCTAGGAAACATGGTAAAGAAAGAGAACTATGGGTTCACAAACCAATGCCCTTTCCTCCTAAGCCATCCAAGAAAAAGGATGATGAGGATTTTGAGTGCTTTGCTAAAATGATTAGACCTATCTTTTTGTATATGCGTTTGACTGATATGCTTAAAATGCCTCCTTATGCTAGGTATATGAAAGATATTGTTACTAATAAAAGGAAGATACCGGAGGCTGAGATTTCTACCATGCTTGCTAATTATACTTTTAAGGGTGAATACCAAAGAAACTTGGAGATCCAAGAGTACCAACTATACCATGCTCCATTAAAAGAAACTATGTTAAAACTGCTTTATTTGATCTTGGAACAAGTGTTAGTGTTATGCCTTTTCTTTATATCATAGACTTGAATTGAATAAGTTGACACCTACTGAAATTTCTTCGCAAATGACTGATAAATCAACTGCTATACCTATCGGTATTTGTGAGGATGTGCCTGTTGTGGTTGCAAACGTTACTATCTTAACGGACTTTGTTATTCTCGATATTCCCGAGGACGACAGTATGTCGATCATCCTCGGTAAACCCTTTTTGAATACTGTAGGTGTTGTTATTGATTGCAACAGATGCAATGTCACTTTTCATATTAATGGTAATGAGCATATGGTACACTTTCCGAAGAAACAACCTCAAGTTCATAGTATCAATTCTATCGGAAAAATTTGAACTATTACTATTGGAGGTTTGTAATTCCCTCTTCCTACTGTCAAAAAGAAATATGATATTCTTATTGTTGGGGACATGCATATCACATTGAGTTAACCTAGTGTTGTTCGAAAGTTCTTCGTTTTCATGTCATTCGGAAGAAGTTTGTTAATAAGACTTGATCAACCTTGTTAATGGATTCCTTTCGATGGGATGGATGGATGAATTTAGCAGGCACAACTCTCTGTACCCACCTTTTACTTTCTGTTATTTAGAATAAATAAAGCAAAAATTATCCAAAAATAAAATTTCTCCAAATGCCCAGAAAATTTAGTATGATTTTTTATAGAATATTTGAGAATTTCTAGCACTCAGAACACACCAGGGGGACCCACCACCTATCCACAAGGCTGGAGGGCGCGCCCCCTATCTTTTGGGTCCCATGTGGGTCCCCTCCACTTATTCCAGTACCCATCCACTTCGTATTCCTCTAGAAAAAATCACTCCGTAGTGCAAACCCGTGTTCTTGCTCATTTTGCTGCCATTTTCAATCTCCTTGCTCAAAGCTCCATTCGCAAAACTGCTTTGGGGGATTGTTCTTCGGTATGTGACTCCTCCAATGGTCCAATTAGTTTTTGTTCTAGTGCTTTATTTATTGCAAATTTTTGCTGCTATGGTGACCCTGTTCTTGAGCTTGCATGCCAAATTTATGTGGTCCAAAGTAGTTTTGATGCATGATATAGCCTCTAGACACTTGTAGGAGTAGTTGCTATCAATATTGTTGAGTTTGGTTCACTTTTATTTTGAGTCACTAAAATTCCAGAAAATTTTTAGAGGAAGAAAAATGTCTAGGAGAATATACCAAGGAGGTTCTTCGAGGAAGAAAGCACCGAGGCTCGCAATACGTGAGCCAGACCTTGAACCACCAAGGGAAGCGCAAGTGCAGCCTTGTGAATGGCTGCCAGACGAATTTATGGTTCAGGCAGGCTTCAAGGATGAATTTGATACGTATGTACGGAATGCCGATCTTGAGGACTTGTATCAGATAAGTGCCAACAATACTATTTGAAGGAAATATGCCCTAGAGGCAATAATAAAGTTGTTATTTATATTTCCTTATATCATGAGAAATGTTTATTATTCATGCTAGAGTTGTATTAACCAGAAATGTGATACATGTGTGAATACATAGACAAAACAAAGTGTCCCTAGTATGCCTCTACTTGACTAGCTCGTTAATCAAAGATGGTTAAGTTTCTTGACCATAGACATGTGTTGTCATTTGATGAATAGGATCACATCATTAGGAGAATGATGTGATGGACAAGACCCATCCGTTAGCTTAGCATAATGATTGTTATGTTTTATTGCTATTGCTTTCTTCATGACTTATACATATTCCTTTGACTATGAGATTATGCAACTCTCGAATACCGAAGGAACACCTTGTGTGCTATCAAACGTCACAACGTAAGCGGGTGATTATAAAGATGCTTTACAGGTGTCTTCGAAGGTGTTCGTTGGGTTGGCATAGATTGACATTATGATTTGTCACTCCGAGTATCGGAGAGGTATCTCTGGGACCTCTCGGTAATGCACATCACGATAAGCCTTACAAGCAATGTAACTAATGAGTTAGTTTTGGGATGATGCATTATGGAACGAGTAAAGACACTTGCTGGTAACGAGATTGAACTAGGTATGAAGATACAAACGATCGAATCTCGGGCAAGTAACATACCGATGACAAAGGGAATGACGTATGTTGTCATTGCGGTTTGACCGATAAAGATCTTCATAGAATATATAGGAACCAATATGAGCATCCAGGTTCCGCTGTTGGTTATTGACCAGAGATGTGTCTCGGTCATGTCTACATAGTTCTCGAACCCATAGGGTCTGCACGCTTAACATTTGATGACAATTTGTATTATGAGTTGTGTGTTTTGGTGAACGAAGATTGTTTGAAGTCCCGGATGAGATCACGGACATGACGAGTCTTGAAATGGTCGAGAGGTAAAGATTGTTATATTGAACGATGGTATTTGGACACCGGAATAGTTTCGGAGTGGTTTGGGTATTTTTCGGAGTACCAGGAGGTTAACGGACCCCCCAGGGGAAGTAATGGGCCAACATGGGCCATAGGGGAGAGAGAGGGGAGCCCACAAGGGGTGACACGGCCCCCATGAGCTGTCCAATTTGGACAAGGGGAAGGGAGTGCGGCCCCCCTTTCCTTCCCCCTCTCCTTCTCCTTCCGTTTCCCCCCTCCGAAAGAAAGGAAGGGGGCCGACTAGGACTAGGAGTCCTAGTCGGTACCCCCCCCCCACCCCATGGCGTGCCCCCTGTGGCCGTCCTCCTCCCTCTCCTCCTTTATATAAAGGGGCAGGGGGGCACCCTCCACAGTTTACTCCTCTAGTCATATTTGTCGTAGTGCTTAGGTGAAGCCCAGTGCGGATCACATCACCATCACCGTCACCACGCCATCATGCTGACGAAAGTCTCCCTAGACACTTTGCTGGATCAAGAGTTCGAGGGACGTCATCGAGTTGAACGTGTGCAGAACTCGGAGGTGTCATACGTTCGGTGCTTGATCAGTTGGATCGCGAAGACGTTGGACTACATCAACCGCGTTAAGATAACGCTTCCGCTTTTGGTCTACGAGGGTACGTGGACACAATCTTCCCTTCTCGTTGCTATGCATCTCCTAGATAGATCTTGCATGGTCATAGGAATTTTTTTAAATCGCATGCTACGTTCCCCAACAGTGGTATTAGAGCCAGGTCTATGCGTAGATGATATGCATGGGTAGAACACAAAGAATTGTGGGCGATCATAGCCATATTGCTTACAACCAACGTCCTATTTTGATTTGGCGATATTGTTGGATGAAGCGTCCCGGACCAACCTGACATGACCGCGTTCATGAGACTGGTTCCACCAATAGACATCCAACTTGTTTTGCATAAAGGTGGCTGGCGGGTGTTTGTTTCTCCAGCTTTAGTTGAATCGAATTTGACTATGGCCGGTCCTTGTTGAAGGTTAAACCAGCACACTTGATGAAAAATCGTTGTGGTTTTGATGCGTAGGTAAGAAAAATTCTTACTAGAAGCTCATAGCAGCCACATAAAACTTGCGACAACAAAGTAGAGGACGTCTAACTTGTTTTTGCAGGGCATGTTGTGATGTGATATGGTCAAGACATGATGTGATATACGTTATTGTATGGGATGATCATGTTTTGCAAAAGTTATCGGCAATTGGCAGGAGCCGTATGGTTGTTGCTTTATTGTATGAAATGCAATCACCATGTAATTGTTTTACATTATCACTATGCATTAACGATAGTCGTAGAAGCAATAGTTGGGAAACGATAACGATGCTATGATGGAGATCAAGGTGTTAAGCCGGTGATGATGGAGATCATGACGGTGCTTTAGAGATGGAGATCAAAGGCACAAGATGATGATGGCCATATCATGTCCCATATTTTGATTGCATGTGATGTTTATCTTTTATGCATCTTATTTTGCTTAGTATGGCGATAGCATTGTAAGATGATCCCTAACTAAATTTCAAGGTATAAGTGTTCTCCCTGAGTATGCACCATTGTGATAGTTCGCCGTGCTGAGATGCCACGTGATGATCGGGTGTGATAAGCTCTACATTCACATACAACGGGTGCAAGACAGTTTTGCACGTGCAGAATACTCAGGACAAACTTGACGAGCCTAGCATGTACCGACATGGCCTCGGAACACTGAGATCAAAAGGTCGAACGTGAATCATATAGTAGATATGATCAACAGAGAGATGTTCACCATTGAAAACTACCCCATCTCACGTGATGATTGGACATGGTTTAGTTGATATGGATCACGTGATCATTTAGATGACTCAAGGGATGTCTATCTAAATGGGAGTTCTTAAGTAATATGATTAATTGAACTTAAATTTATCATGAACTTAGTCCTCATAGTTTTTGCATATCTATGTTGTAGATCAATGGCTCATGCTACCGTTCCCTTGAATTTCAATGCGTTCCTAGAGAAAGCTAAGTTGAAAGATGATGGTAGAAACTACATGGACTGGGTCCGTAACTTGAGGATTATCCTCATTACTACACAGAAGAATTACGTCCTTGATGCACCGCTAGGTGCAAGGCCTGTTGCAGGAGCAACTCCGAATGTTATGAACGTATGGCAAACTAAATCTGATGACTACTCGATAGTTTAGTGTGCCATGCTTTATGGCTTAGAATCGGGACTTCAAAGACATTTTGAATGTCATGGAGTATATGAGATGTTCCAAGAGTTGAAGTTAATATTTCAAGAAAATGCCCGAGTTGAGAGATATGAAATCTCCAACAAGTTCTATAGCTGCAAGATGGAGGAGAACAATTTTGTCAGTGAACACATACTCAGAATGTCTGGGTACCATAACCACTTGACTCAGCTGGGAGTTAATCTTCTGGATGATAGTGTCATTGAAAGAGTTCTTCAATCACTGCCACCAAGCTACAAAGGCTTCATGATGAACTATAATATGCAAGGGATGTAAAAGACAATTCCCGAGCTCTTCGCAATGCTTAAGGCTGCGGAGGTAGAAATCAAGAAGGAGCATCAGGTGTTGATGGTTAATAAGACCACCAGTTTCAAGAAAAAGGCCAAAGGAAAGAAAGGAAGTTTGGTCAATGATAATTTCAATCACCTTTTCTAGCATCATTATATGTCATAACAGTAGTTCATCTCATAAAACTTTTCATGATCAAGTAACAAGCTATTCATATGTTAAAGTATAGATCATAAACTTTCTTGAAAACTAACAAACCGTGCTCTTAGTCATCAAACAATTGCAATTCATCTTATTTTTGGGAAGGGTCTATGTAAGAGCTTTGATTCAGAAAACTCCACATACTCAACTATCATTTAATCTTTCACAATCGCTAACACTCACCTGATATTTATGGGTTCAAAGTTTTAATCGGACACAGAGAAAGATAGGGGCTTATAGTTTCACCTCCCAACCTTTTACCTCTAGGGTAATGTCAATAATAATAATTTATGAAAACCTACATCCAAGTGGATATATATATCCGAATCACTCCAACACAAAGTTCTTGCCAAAGAAAAAAGTGTAAAAGGGAAAGGTGATGATCACCATGACCCTTGTATAAGGGTAGAAGATAAATGTAAAAGATAGGCCCTTCGCAGAGGGAAGCAGAGGTTGTCATGTGCTTTTATGGTTGCATGCACAAAATCTTAATGCAAAAGAACGTCACTTTATATTGCCACTTGTGATATGAACCTTTATTATGCAGTCTTTCGCTTTTATTTCTTACACATCACAAGATCGTATAGAGCTTCTTTTCTCCACACTAATAAATCATACATATTTAGAGAGCAATTTTTATTGCTTGCAATAATGACAACTTACTTGAAGGATCTTACTCAATCCATAGGTAGATATGGTGGACTCTCATTCCAAAACTAGGTTTAAGGATATTTGGAAGCACAAGTAGTATCTCTACTTGGTGCAAAGAATTTGGCTAGCATGAGAGGGAAAGGCAAGCTCAACATGTTGGATGATCCAAGACAATATAACATTTCGGATATAGGAAAACATAACCCATTAAGTTGTCTTCCTTGTCCAACATCAACCTTTTAGCATGTCATATTTTAATGAGTGCTCACAATTGCAAAAGATGTCCAAGATAGTATATTTATATGTGAAATCTCTCCTCCTTGAATATTCTTTCATGAATTGTTCAAGTGACCAATTCTTCGGTTGCTAACTTCCAATAAGTTTACTACCTATACTTATTATGTGTGAAGTCATTACTCCCCATGTTGTAAGCATATGAAACGTATATAAATTCAGATTTATGATATTCAATTCATTCAACCATTTACTCATAGGATATATGTGAAGCACGTGAGTAAATGACAAACTATCCAAAAAGATATAAGTGAAGAATACTGAGTAGTCAAATAATTAAATAGCCATGGGAGGATTCTTTTTCATTCAAGATTTCAAATAATTAAATAGCCATGGGAGGATTATTTTTCATTCAAGATTTCAGATCCAATGGTTTTATTCAAACAACAAGTAAAATTGAAAATACGCTCCAAGCAAAGCACATATCATGTGACGAATAAAAATATAGCTCCGAGTAAGGTATACCGATAGTTTTGAAGACGAAAGAAGGGATGCCTTCCGGGGCATCCCCAAGCTTAGGCACTTGAGTATTCCTTGAATATTACCTTGGGGTGCCTTGGGCATCCCCAAGCTTAGGTTCTTTCCACTCCTTATTCTCCTCATATCGATATCTCACCCAAAGCTTGAAAACTTCAATCACACAAAACTTAACGGAACTTTGTGAGATAGGTTAGTATGATAAAGAGTAAACCATTCACTTTGGTACTGTCAAAGACAAGGTTCATAATTGTTCTCCCACAATTCCTACTGTACCATATCATTTCTACAATTTATATTGAGAAATATAAGCCATAGAAACTAGAAAACCAGCAAACTATGCAATGAAAACAGAATCTGTCATAAACAGAACAGTCTGCAATGATCTGAGTACCAACCATAATTATGCTAGTCATAAAATTATGAAATAAATTTGTGGACGTGAGGAATTTGTCTTTTAATCTTCTGAAAAAAGAATCAACTCAATCGCACTCTTCTGTAAAAAATGGCAGCTAATCTCGTGAGCGCAAATTTCTGTTTTTTACAGCAAGATCACATTAACTTTCACCCAAGTCTTCCTAAAGGTCTTACTTGGCACTTTATTGAAAAAAAAGATATAATACATGATTAATACAGTAGCTTAATCATGAGAACACACAAAAACAGTAAGGGTAAATATTGGGTTGTCTCCCAACAAGAACTTTTCTTTAATGCCTTTTAGCTAGGCATGATGATTTCAATGATGCTCACATAAAAGATAAGAATTGAAACATAAAGAGAGCATCATGAAGAATATCACTAGAATATTTAAATCTAACCCACTTCCTATGCCTAGGGATTTTGTGAGCACATAATTTATAGGAACAAGAATCAACTAGCATGGGAAGGAAAAGCAAGTATAACTTCAAAACTTTAAGCATATAGAGAGGGAACTTGATATTATTGCAACTCCTACAAACATGAATTCCTCCCTCATAATAATTTTCAGTAGCATCATGAATGATTTCAACAATATAACCATCACATAAAGCATTATTTTCATGATCTACATGCATATAAATTTTACTACTCTCCACATAAGCAAAATTCTCCTCATTCGGAATAGTGGGAGCAAACTTCTTCTAAATCCACTTTAGATGATAGTATTATTCATACTCCAAAAGATATAAGCGAAGTTTGTGGAGCTTTATACAATTAATATATACTAACCAATATCCAAGCTCAAAATATATAAGTGAAGCACATGAAGCATTCTATAAAGCCATGCTCAAAAGATTTAAGTGAAGCATAAAGAGCAATTCTATTTACTTAAAAGATATAAGTGACGCACATGAAGCATTATATAAACCAATGAAGGGATATCTCATATTAGCATGGTTATTAAAGGAAAATCAAAAAACATAAAGGACACAAATCACGTGAACAAAACAAAAACCGAGGTATACCGATAATTGTTGAAGAAGAAAGATGGGATGCCAATCGGGGCATCCCCAAGCTTAGATGCTTGAGTATACTTAGAATATTTACTTGGGGTGCCATGGGAATCCCCAAGCTTGGTCTCTTCTCTCTCTTTATTCTTCTCACATCGGTCACTCCTCGTTCTTCGAACACTTCATCCACACAAAACTTTAACAAAAACTTTGTGAGATCCGTTAGTATAATAAAGCAAATCACTAACTTTAGGTACTGTTGCAAACTCATTCCAATTTCATATTAGAACTATATCTACTGTATTCGAACTTCACCATGGTTCATACCCCCCGATACTACCCATAGATTCATCAACATAAGCGATCAACACATAGAAAACAGAATCTGCCAAAAACAGGACAGTCTGTAGTAATCTGGAAGTTTAGTAAACTTCTGTGACTCCATAAAATTCTAAAAAATATGACAATTTAAAAAATTTGTACAGAAGTAATGTGAAAAAAGTTTTAGACCCATTTTACTTTCCAGTAAAAAAATGTAAAATCACGCGCTACAGCCAAAGTTTCTGTTTTTGTACTACACAAAGTAAACAAGCAATCTAATCATCCTAAAACCAAGGCTTGGCACATTGTGTTTATAATACAACGGATATATACAAGGGGATAATTATTTTCAGAGAAGCTTCCATGATTTTTTTACATTTTTTCCATGAGCATGAACACCAGTGTTCAAGGTCAACCCTCATTTCTCCAATGCATAACCTTCCAATCACTTCTCTTATTAAAAAACTTTTTAGGTATGAGAGGCAAGTAATTTTTTTGTATTTTCATTCTTTTTTAAAAAATTGTATGTTTTACCCACAACTAAACAGAAACAAAAAGTAAAAACAAAATCTACTTAGTGAAGAAAGCAAACAAGCATACACAAGAATATCAACCCCACGCTATTGCTCCCCGGCAACGGCGCTAGAAAATAGCTTGATAATCCCCAAGTGTAGGGAATCATCGTAGCAACTCCCAATGGTGGAAGTGATAAGTATGGAGTGTCGAACCCACAAGGAGCTAAAGGTAAGATCAATATTCTCTCAAGCCATATCTACCATTGATACGACTCTACGTACACCGAACGTTTGCTTCCAACTAGAAACGAGAAATAAAAGTATGTTGTGGGTATGAAGAGGATAACTTTGCATGATATTGGAGAGCTAAAATATAAAAGTAGGCGCTGTTATCATAAAGTTAGAATATACTACTAAATATTATAAATAGCGAGTATGGAATAATGATGGGTCAGTATGCGGAATTGTCCTAGGCAATCGTTAACAAGACCGGTAGTCGTCATTGCAATTTCATATGAGGGAGAGGCATAAGCTAACATACTTTCTCTTCTTGGATCATATGCACTTATGATTGGAACTCTAGCAAGCATCCACAACTACTAAAGATCATTAAGGTAAAACCCAACCATAGCATTAAAGCATCAAGTCCCCTTTATCCCATACGCAACAACCCCCTTACTCGGGTTTATGCTTCTGTCACTCAAGCAACCGACTATAAGCGAATCATGAACGTATGGCAACACCCTACAGCAGGAATCCCTCATGATTGTGCGACATGGAGGGCACAATAGGACAACACCAAATAAAACATACAACTCGTACCAATCTAGATCATCAATCAACCCAAAGACAAAGGATATCTACTCAAAACATCATAGGATGGCAACATATCATTGGATCATAATATGTGGCATAAAGCACCATGTTCAAGTAGGGATTACAGTGGGGTGCGGGAGAGTGGACCACGTAAAAGAGATGAGGATGGGGATGATGATGGTGATGTTGATGAAGACGATCACCGCGGCGATGATTCCCCCTCCCGATGGCAATCCGGTGCCACCGAGAGTGAGGAGGAGAGGTTCTCCTCCTTGTGCTTCCTCCTCCATGGCCTCCCACCTAGATGGGGAGAGGTTCTCCCTTTGGTCCTTGGCCTTCATGGTGATGATGGCCCCTCCGGGATCCTCCTCCATAGCCTCCGGTGATGATGGCCCCCTCCAGCATGGTGCCAGAGAGGGCCTAGATTGATTTCTTGTGGCTACAGAAGCTTGCGACGGCGACTTCCGATCTAGGTTATTTTCTGGTGGTTTATGTATTTATAGGAATTTTTGGCGTCGATTTGACGTCAAGGGGGTCTCCGAATCATGCACGAGATAGGGGCCCATGCCAAGGGGGGTAGGGCGCACCCCCCACCCTCGTAGACAGCCCGGGACTCTTTTGGCCCAACTCTTTTACTCCGGGGGCTTCTTTTGGTCCATAAAAAATCGTCAAAATTGGCACGTCAATTGGAGTCCATTTGGTATTCCTTTTCTGTAAAACTCAAAAACAAGGAAAAAACAAAAACTGGCACTGGGATCTAGGTTAATAGGTTAGTCCCAAAAATCATATAAAATAGCATATAAATGCATATAAAATATCTAAGATGGATAATATAATAGCATGAATACTTCATAAATTATAGATACGTTGGAGACGTATCAGAAGGCAAGATGACTAAATCTCCGTTCTCCGGAACAATGGAGCGAGCCACTAACTTATTGGAAATAATACATACTGATGTATGCAGTCCGATGAGTGTTGAGGCTCGCGGAGGGTATCGTTATTTGATGACCTTTATAGATAATTTGAGCAGATATGGGTATATCTACTTAATAAAAGATAAGTCTGCAACATTTGTGTGGCGACCCGACCCGAATGGATCAAGTGCTCTATGCTCAGGTGTCATCCCTGGATCAGTAATGCTAACACCACACAGTACATCGAAGGATTTATAGCAGAGTGGCAATCACACACTTATAACATCGTTGTCTCAAAGAGAACTTATTACAATAAATATGGCTTAAGGCCATCTAATAATGATAACAGCGGAAGACTCGGAAGATAAATGGGTCCATCAACTCCAACGGCATCACTGAGTATAGGGCCACGACCTAAAAGCACCTTACTCGTCGTCTGAAAAGTCTGCAACATGAGAAGTTGCAGCCCGAAAACGGGTCAGCACATGGAATATGCTAGCAATGTAACACATAGAGAGTAATGGAATGAAACAGCTATACTATATGCATATATGGCTGGTGGAAAGCTCTATGGTTATAGTTTTGCGTAAAGCCAGTTTTTCCCTACTGCAAAGGAATAAATTTATTTAACTATCATGGTAGTTGTTAAACATCGAGAATGGTTGACAGCATTCCGATCCCAATTAAGTGAACAGTTAAAACCCAACAACATTAATTAGAAGTAACATGTTGAGATTCACAAGATATTCAAGTACTAGATACTCAAGTTGTCCATAACCGGGGACACGGCTAATCATGATTAGTTTGTACACTCTGCAGAGGTTTGCGCACTTTTCCCCACATGACTCGATCGCCTCCATTTGTTTTCTCGCACTACATGGTGTTTGAGAAACGGATGACCGAGACATAGTCTTTCAGAAGCGCTAGCACCTTACATGTGGGGTAGACCGTACCACCTACAACCCCTACATCTGCTAGTCCACCCCGTAAGAGTTCGCACAACTTAGTCAACTATGCCAGAGCCCATAGTAGCATGTGGCTGCACACGGAAGTTTCTAGCATGAATGATCTTATGATCCCTTTGAGCCTGGGTGGCGGTCCAAAATAAAACAGGCAAGTCCTGATAGACATCAGGTGCCTCAATCCACCCAGATGTGTGTTTAAGTTGCCACCTTAGATAAACCATTAAAATTATCAACTCACATCTGTCATGGATATCACTCACCCAATCCACGTCTACTAGCATAGCATGGCATAATAAGCAAACGTAGAAGTAACTCCCAAAGGTTTCATAATAATACAGGTGATAGGTACTACCTCATCTACTTCCCATCCCATAGTTTAATTAGATCCTAATCATGCAATGTGAGAGGATTGATCTAATGCAATAAAACATGGGTTGTAGAAAAAGGTATGATCAAAGTGTTACTTGCCTTGCTGATGATCCGCGAGACCTAGGGTTTCGAAGTAACAAGCGGCGCAATCCGGGTGATCTATCGCAGACAAACAACAAGCATACAATAAGTACTCATCTAATGCACAGGTAAAACTCGAACAGGAGAACGAACCAGGAAGTTCAACTTAAGAACTCCGGTTGCAAAGAAAGAACGAACCGAACAAAGAAACGGAAAACAAACGGCGGAAGAAAACAACTCGGTTCTAGCAAGTTGAAACTAGGTCAAATTTTACCGGGGCAAAAACTTGTTTAAGTTGATTAGACGGAACGGCAGTTTCGAAACGAAACTCCAGGCGCTTGAATCACCTGATTCCGATAAACGAGCGAGAAGAAAGACTAGAACGAAGATCGGATCTGAGATCGCGATCGCGGAATAAATCCGACGAAAAGAAAGAAACGAACGGTTAAACGAACGAGCGTCGTTAACCGGGGAATAATCGGTGATCACGTTCGTTGAGACGAACGGTCCGAAAGAAGAACGAAAACCGATCTAGGGTTTTCGGAAAAGAAAACTGAAACAAAAAACGAGAGAAAACCAGAACGGTTAAGAAAGAACCGGAACGGTTTAGAAGAAAAACTGAACCGAGGGGAGAAAAAGAGACGCGGTGCGGGACAACCTTGGCGATGCTCCGGCGAACGGCGGCGACGGCGGCTATAGGGCGGCGGCGGCGGCTATAGGGCGGCGGCGGCGGGTGAGGTGCGCGGGGTGGGGCGCGGCTAAGGAGGGGAGGGGCTTGGGATTGATGTGAGGAGAGGGAGGGGGTTTTGGGTGTATTTATATAGGTGGGGGGATTACTTGGGGTAGGGGGCAAGCAAAAGAGGGAAAACAAAACAAGGAAAGGGGGGGCTAACCGGCCTAGAGTCCTTCTGGGACTCGGCCTAGAGTGAGGGAGGCGGCGGCCTGGCGCTGCGCCTGGCGCGCGCGCTGGCCGGGGAGGCGGCCGGCTGGCTGGGCCTTTGGCCCGGCTGGCCTTGGTCCTTTTTTTTAACTGGATTCGCGCGCAGAAAAACAAAAGAAAACTAAACTAAACGAACTCCAAAATTACTAAAGTAAATTTTCTCCGACTCCTAAAAATGAGTCGAACAAAATGAACTTTACTCCGGACCTAGAATCCAATTTTTGAAAACCCGCATTTTTCCCTATCCAAATAAAAAGCAAACAAAACTCCGGCAAAACCAAAATTTGATTTATTCATTAAATCTTCATTTTTCCTAAATTTGGGAAAGTCATATTATTCCCTCTCTCATTATTTTTGATATTGGAAAAATAATTGAAGATGAAATAAAATAACTCAAATGATCCTCTTTTCAAAATTTGAGAAAACTCAAATATGAAAATAACGAAATCTCCAACTCTCTCCGAGGGTCCTTGAGTTGCGTGAAATTTCTAGGATCGGGCAAAATGCAAGAAAATATGACATGCATGATGATCTAATGTATAACATTCCAAATTGAAAATTTGGGATGTTACAAACCTACCCCCTTAAGATGAATCTCGCCCTCGAGATTCAGGTTGGCTAGAAAATAGGCGAGGGTGGTCCTTGAGCAAATCTTCTTCTCTTTCCCAGGTGGCTTCATCCTCTGAGTGGTGGTTCCACTGAACTTTGCAAAACTTGATAACCTTGCTGCGGGTAACTCTGCTGGCATAATCGAGAATCTTGACTGGCTTCTCCTCATACGTTAAGTCGTCCTTCAACTGAATCGCTTCGAGTGGCACGGTATCTCTTAGCGGTACCTCCGCCATCTCGGCGTGACATTTCTTCAGCTGAGAAACATGGAATACATCATGAACTCCTGACAGTCCCTCTGGTAATTCCAACTTATAAGCGACTTCTCCCATACGTTGCAAGATCTTATACGGTCCAACAAAACGCGGTGCTAACTTTCCCTTAACTCCAAAGCGCTTAACTCCTCGAAGTGGGGATACTCGGAGATAAACTCTGTCTCCGGTTTCGTAGACTGTCTCCTTGCGTTTAGAATCTGCGTAGCTCTTCTGCCTGGACTGGGCTACCTTGAGCCTCTCGCGAATCAACTTAACTTTCCGTTCAGACTCCTTAATCAAATCTGGTCCAAAGAATTGACGGTCTCCAACTTCGTCCCATGACAACGGTGTCCTGCACCTCCTTCCGTATAAGGCTTCGAAAGGTGCCATCTTCAAACTGGTTTGGTAACTGTTGTTATAAGAAAACTCCGCATACGGCAAGTTATCGTCCCAACTAGATCCATAATCTAGTGCACAAGCTCTCAGCATATCTTCCAAAATCTGATTGACTCTCTCGGTCTGTCCATCCGTCTGTGGGTGAAAAGCTGTGCTGAACTCCAGTCTGGTTCCTAAAGTTTCATGCAACTGATTCCAAAACTTTGAAGTAAATTGGGTTCCTCTATCTGATACGATACTCCTCGGAACTCCATGCAAACAAATGATCCTAGTCATGTATATCTTTGCCAACTTAGCACTGGTGTAAGTGGTCTTAACTGGAATAAAATGTGCTACCTTTGTCAAACGATCAACTACTACCCATATCGAGTCATAGCCTGCTTTCGTCCTGGGTAGTCCTGTGATAAAATCCATGCCTATCTTATCCCACTTCCATTCGGGTATCGGCAATGGTTGTAACAATCCTGCTGGCTTCTGATGCTCTGCCTTTACTCTCTGACATACGTCACAAACTGCTACATATGCTGCAATATCCTTCTTCATTCCGGTCCACCAGAATGTTTCCTTCAAATCCAAATACATCTTGGTATTCCCTGGGTGAATCGAATACGGTGAATCATGTGCCTCTTGCAAAATCAACTTCCTGATCTCCGGGTCATTTGGCACATAAACACGGTCCTCAAACCATAGGGTATCGTGCTCATCCTCACGAAATCCCTTTGCTTTTTCTTCGCTCAATTTCTCTTTTATAGCAGCAATCTCCTTGTCAGATTTCTGAGCTTCTCTGATTTTATCCATCAATGTTGACTGAATCTCCAATGCTGCTACATAGCCTCTCGGAACTATTTCCAAACATAGCTCACGAAGGTTTTCTGCTAACTCCTTGGGTATTTTCCCCGTCACTAGGGTGTTGACATGGCTCTTACGGCTCAATGCGTCAGCTACTACATTAGCTTTTCCGGGATGGTAATGCAATCTCATGTCATAATCCTTGATGAGCTCCAACCATCTCCTTTGTCTGAGGTTCAACTCCTTCTGCGTGAAAATGTACTTCAAACTCTTGTGATCCGTGTACACCTCACAATGATTTCCAATGAGGAAATGTCTCCATGTTTTCAATGCATGCACTACGGCTGCTAACTCCAAATCATGCGTGGCATAATTCAACTCATGAGGCTTCAGTTGTCGTGAAGCATACGAAACAACTCTCCCTTCCTGCATAAGCACTGCTCCAAGTCCTCGACGTGAAGCGTCGCAATACACCTCATAATCCTTGGTCTGATCTGGCAAAATCAATACTGGTGAGGTAACCAAGCGTTTCTTCAATTCCTGGAAACTAGCCTCACATTCCTCAGTCCAATTGAACTTAGTATCCTTCTTCAACAATTCAGTCATAGGCTTTGCAATCTTTGAAAAGTTCTCAATGAACCTCCGGTAGTATCCTGCGAGTCCAAGAAAACTCCGGATCTCTCCAACTGTCGTTGGCGATTCCCATTCGGTTACGGTCTCAACCTTAGTGGGGTCAACTGCTATACCTCTCCGGATATAACGTGTCCGAGGAATCCAACTTCCTTCAACCAAAACTCACATTTGCTGAATTTGGCGTATAACTGATGTTCCCTTAGTTTCTCCAAAACCAAGCGCAAATGTTCCTTATGCTCCTCTTCATTCTTTGAATAAACCAGGATGTCATCAATGAACACTACGACGAACTTATCCAAAAACTCCATAAACACTTTGTTCATCAGGTTCATAAAATAGGCAGGTGCGTTAGTCAATCCAAATGACATAACGGTATACTCATACAGTCCATATCTGGTGGTGAACGCTGTCTTAGGTATGTCCTGCTCTCGAATCTTCAATTGATGGTACCCTGATCGCAAATCGATCTTGGAAAACACTTTAGCTCCTTGCAATCGATCAAACAGATCGTTGATCATTGGCAGTGGGTACTTATTCTTGATGGTTACTTCATTCAATCCCCGATAATCTACAACCATCCTTAATGATCCATCCTTCTTTTCCACTAGAAGTACGGGTGATCCCCAAGGCGAAGAACTTGGGCGAATGTAACCTTTATCCAATAACTCCTTAATCTGATTCTTAATTTCCACCAAATCCTTTGCTGGCATCCGTACGGTCGCTTCGATATTGGGCCTGTACCTGGCAATAACTCAATCAAAAACTCAATGTCTCTATCCGGTGGCATGCCTGGCAATTCCTCAGGAAATACATCTGGAAAATCCTTTACCACTGTACTTCCTCTTGCACAACTCCTGTTAGGCAGTTTAC
The DNA here is from genome assembly GCF_018294505.1 of Triticum aestivum. Classification (NCBI taxonomy): domain Eukaryota; kingdom Viridiplantae; phylum Streptophyta; class Magnoliopsida; order Poales; family Poaceae; genus Triticum; species Triticum aestivum. Next base: position 241,815,560 of record NC_057803.1, read on the forward strand.
TTGTGTCCTGTTTGGCACATGCCGGGATACATACTTGATCCTTCTTCCTTCTGGTGTGGTAAGCAAAATTGACTTACTAGCACACTCAATATTCCCTTTATACTTTGATAACCAATCCATGCCTAATATCACATCCAATCCTTGAGATTCCAATACTATTAGGTCTGAGGGAAAAACATAGTTACCAATCCTTAATGGTAACCGATCACACCATAACTTGCCACATAACTCCGCTCCTGGCGAGGTTACTAACATGGGTGACCTAAGGGCTTGGGTTGGTAGGTTATACTTATCCACAAATCCCCTTGATATGTATGAATGCGATGCACCAGTATCAAAAAGAACGAGTGCGGTAAATGACTTAACCAGAAACTTACCGATTACTGCATCAGGCTGATCTTCAACCTCCTCCACATTAATGTGGTTCACCTGTCCCCTATTGAAAGGGTTCGGCTTCTTCCCAGAGCTTCCATTGCCATTTCCATTCTGGCCTTCGGGACATTCATTGGCATAATGTCCGGTCTTGGAACACTTGAAACAGGTGACTTGACTCAGGTCTCTCTTGGTTGGGGTCGATGGGATGGTACGGTTCTGGCCGTTGCTTCCTCCATTACCATTCTTGTGGCCATTATGGTTGTGCGAGCTACCTCCTCCATGGGTATGCTGAAACTGAAATCCCGGTTTTGGGGTAAAACGGGGCTTCTGCTGGGCTCCAGAGTTATACTTCCCCTGTCCATACTTCCTCTTACGGTTCTCAATCTGCTGTTGCTTCCCTTCAATCATGATGGCACGATCTACCAACTCCTGGTAGTTGTTGAAACTCGCTACCATCAACTTCATGCTTAGTTCATCATTCAGTCCTTCCAGAAACTTCTCCTGCTTAGCTGCATCCGTAGCAACGTCATCTGGGGCATAACGTGCTAACTTGCTGAAATCGTCAACGTACTGGCCAACTGTCCTTCCTCCTTGGCGTAAGTTGCAAAACTCACGCTTCTTCAGGGCCATAGCTCCTGCTGAAACATGGGCAGTGCGGAAAGCTTGCTGAAACTGATCCCATGTGACAGTGTCAACTGGGTAAGTGGCTGTGAAATTCTCCCACCATGCTGCCGCGGGTCCGTCAAGCTGGTGAGTGGCAAACTTCACTTTCTCACCATCCGTGCATCCTGCAGTGGTCAACTCCCTTCCTATCTTGCGGAGCCAATCATCTGCCACTATCGGCTCGGTGCTACTGGAAAACACCGGCAGATTCAGCCTAAGGAAACGGGCTAAGTGGTCAACAGGTGGTGGTGGTGGTGGGTTGTTGTTGTTCTGTTGGTTCTGGACTAACATCTGCATCAATTGATTCTGCTGCTGCATCAACTGAGTGAGTTCCGGTGGGAATCCATTGTCACGTCTCGGAGGCATCTGAGGGTTTAGAAAAGACGAGAATTAAGAATAGAGTGAGGTCTAAAGGGAAAACACTACCCCAATGCACACGAGCAAATGCACACAAAATCACTTCATTCAATCAAACAAGGGCTTACAATCGGTCTAAAACTATCGCAAAAGTGCTCGAACTATAATGTTTACAGGGGGGAAATGCTACTACTATCTGGTGGTCATCTAGAAATTTGAATCGGTGGAAGACTCCATGATATCTTCTCTAGCTTCGTGTTCAAAGTCGGGTTCACTTGGATCCGAATCGGTGTCATCGTTGATGATGTAGTTGTCCGGACACGTGACGTACTCGTCTTACTCCGTGGATGCTAACTTCCTCTTGAGTTCTTCAATCTCCTGCTTAAGATCGCCATTGTGCCTTGCTAGAGCTACGATCTCGTCCATGTAGTCCTTGCGTGTAGACTTCAGTTCTCCTTCTAGCTCGATGATCCTTGCCTTTGCATTCTTTAACTCTATCATATCATTGCACATCTGGTTCTCGTGGCGTCGAATGTGCTGGTTTAACTCCTGGATGAAAGATGCAATGGATCTATCCTTCTTGGTGCTGACTAACTCCCATTGTTCATCTCGGCGTCCGCAAATCTGGTAGATAGTGTCCTTGAGGTCTTCTTGGTAAACTTCTCCAATGCGTCCTATGGTGATATGAGCTGCCATGCTCCTTCCCAGACTCCAGGTTGGTGCATTGAAAACACTATCTATGGGCTTCGTGATTGGTGCGAATGTCCTTCCCGGAACGTGAGTTTGAATCTTCCAGCGCTCCTCTTCAGGCAGAGTGGCGTTGAAGGTTCCCGTGAAGCTTGGTAATCCAATGTTCAGGTACTTGGTGACTTCCTTCAGGTGAAATCCAAATGGTGTGCCTTCATCCGGTTGGGCGTACTTAATCTTCGCGTTCGTCATCCTAAAAGAGTAGAAAAGATGAGGAGTTAGAAAATGAGAAGAGAATGGTGATCTATGGCTTTAACTTAGTGGTCGTGTCCTACAGTCAGCGTGTGCTCTGATACCATCTCTGTGGCGACCCGACCCGAATGGATCAAGTGCTCTGTGCTCAGGTGTCATCCCTGGATCAGTAATGCTGACACCACACAGTACATCGAAGGATTTATAGCAGAGTGGCAATCACACACTTATTACATCGTTGTCTCAAAGAGAACTTATTACAATAAATATGGCTTAAGGCCATCTAATAACGATAACAGCGGAAGACTCGGAAGATAAATGGGTCCATCAACTCCAACGGCATCACTGAGTATAGGACCACGACCTAAAAGCACCTTACTCGTCGTCTGAAAAGTCTGCAACATGAGAAGTTGCAGCCCGAAAACGGGTCAGCACATGGAATATGCTGGCAATGTAACACATAGAGAGTAATGGAATGAAACAGCTATACTATATGCATATATGGCTGGTGGAAAGCTCTATGGTTACAGTTTTGCGTAAAGCCAGTTTTTCCCTACTGCAAAGGAATAAATTTATTTAACTATCATGGTAGTTGTTAAACATCGAGAATGGTTGACAGCATTCCGATCCCAATTAAGTGAACAGTTAAAACCCAACAACATTAATTAGAAGTAACATGTTGAGATTCACATGATATTCAAGTACTAGATACTCAAGTTGTCCATAACCGGGGACACGGCTAATCATGATTAGTTTGTACACTCTGCAGAGGTTTGCGCACTTTTCCCCACATGACTCGATCGCCTCCGTTTGTTTTCTCGCACTACATGGTGTTTGAGAAACGGATGACCGAGACATAGTCTTTCAGAAGCGCTAGCACCTTACATGTGGGGTAGACCGTACCACCTACAACCCCTACATCTGCTAGTCCACCCCGTAAGAGTTCGCACAACTTAGTCAACTATGCCAGAGCCCATAGTAGCATGTGGCTGCACACGGAAGTTTCTAGCATGAATGATCTTATGATCCCTTTGAGCCTGGGTGGCGGTCCAAAATAAAACAGGCAAGTCCTGATAGACATCAGGTGCCTCAATCCACCCAGATGTGTGTTTAAGTTGCCACCTTAGATAAACCATTAAAATTATCAACTCACATCTGTCATGGATATCACTCACCCAATCCACGTCTACTAGCATAGCATGGCATAATAAGCAAACGTAGAAGTAACTCCCAAAGGTTTCATAATAATACAGGTGATAGGTACTACCTCATCTACTTCCCATCCCACAGTTTAATTAGATCCTAATCATGCAATGTGAGTGGATTGATCTAATGCAATAAAACATAGGTTGTAGAAAAGGTATGATCAAAGTGTTACTTGCCTTGTTGATGATCCGCGAGACCTAGGGTTTCGAAGTAACAAGCGGCGCAATTCGGGTGATCTATCGCAGACAAACAACAAGCATACAATAAGTACTCATCTAATGCACAGGTAAAACTCGAACAAGACAACGAACCAGGAAGTTCAACTTAAGAACTCCGGTTGCAATGAAAGAACAAACTGAACAAAGAAATGGAAAACAAACGGCGGAAGAAAACAACTCGGTTCTAGCAAGTTGAAACTAGGTCAAATTTTACCGGGGCAAAAACTTGTTTAAGTTGATTAGATGGAACGGCGGTTTCGAAACGAAACTCCACGCGCTTGAATCACCTGATTCCAATAAACGAGCGAGAAGAAAGACTAGAACGAAGATCGGATCTGAGATCGCGATCGCGGAATAAATCTGACGAAAAGAAAGAGACGAACGGTTAAACGAACGGGCGTCATTAACCGGGGAATAATCCGTGATCACGTTCGTTGAGACGAACGGTCCGAAAGAAGAACGAAAACCGATCTAGGGTTTTCGGAAAAGAAAAGTGAAACAAAAAACGAGAGAAAACTGGAACGGTTAAGAAAGAACCAGAACGGTTTAGAAGAAAAACTGAAGCGAGGGGAGAAAAAGAGACGCGGCGCGGGACAACCTCGGCGAGGCTCCGGCGAACGGCGGCGACGGCGGCTATAGGGCGGCGGCGGCGGCGGCTATAGGGCGGCGGCGGCGGGTGAGGGGCGCGGGGTGGGGCGCGGCTAAGGAGGGGAGGGGCTTGGGATTGATGTGAGGAGAGGGGGGGGTTTGGGGTGTATTTATATAGGTGGGGGGGATTACTTGGGGTAGGGGGCAAGCAAAAGAGGGAAAACAAAACAAGGAAAGGGGGGGGCTAACCGGCCTAGAGTCCCTCTGGGACTCGGCCTAGAGCGAGGGAGGCGGCGGCCTGGCGCTGCGCCTGGCGCGCGCGCTGGCTGGGGAGGCGGCCGGCTGGCTGGGCCTTTGGCCCGGCTGGCCTTGGTCCTTTTTTTAACTGGATTCGCGCGCAGAAAAACAAAAGAAAACTAAACTAAACGAACTCCAAAATTACTAAAGTAAATTTTCTCCGACTCCTAAAAATGAGTCCAACAAAATGAACTTTACTCCGGACCTAGAATGCAATTTTTGAAAACCCGCATTTTTCCCTATCCAAATAAAAAGCAAACAAAACTCCGGCAAAACCAAAATTTGATTTATTCATTAAATCTTCATTTTTCCTAAATTTGGGAAAGTCATATTATTCCCTCTCTCATTATTTTTGATATTGGAAAAATAATTGAAGATGATATAAAATAAATCAAATGATCCTCTTTTCAAAATTCGAGAAAACTCAAATATGAAAATAACGAAATCTCCAACTCTCTCCGAGTGTCCTTGAGTTGCGTGAAATTTCTAGGATCGGGAAAAATGCAAGAAAATATGACATGCATGATGATCTAATGTATAACATTCCAAATTGAAAATTTGGGATGTTACAATTTGAAAAGTTCAAAGAATTTCAGAGTGAAGTTGAGAATCATCGTAACAAGAAAATAAAATTTCTACGAACTGATCGCGGAGGCGAATATTTGAGTTATGAGTTTGGTCTTCATTTAAAACAATGTGGAATAGTTTCACAACTCACGCCACCTAGAACACCACAGCGTAATTGTGTGTCTGAACGTCGTAACCGTACTTTATTAGATATTGTGCGATCTATGATGTCTCCTAGCGATTTACCACTATCGTTTTGGGGTTATGCATTAGAGACAGCTGCATTCACGTTAAATAGGGCACCATCTAAATCTGTTGAGACGACACCATATGAACTATGGTTTGGCAAAAAACCTAAGCTGTCGTTTCTTAAAGTTTGGGGTTGCGATTCTTATGTGAAAAAGCTTCAGCCTTATAAGCTCGAACCCAAATCAAGAAGTGTGTCTTCATAGGGTACCCAAAAGAAACTTTTGGGTACACCTTCTATCGCAGATTCGAGGGCAAGATATTTGTTCCTAAGAATGGATCCATTCTAGAGAAGGAGTTTCTCTCGAAAGAAGTGAGTGGGAGGAAAGTAGAACTTGATGAGGTAGTTGTACCTTCTCTCAAATTGTAAAGTACTTCATCACAGAAATTAGTTCCAGTGATGCCCACACCAATTAGTGAGGAAGTTAATGATGATGATCATGAAACTTAAGATCAAGTTACTACTGAACCTCGTAGGTCAACCAGAGTACGGTACACACCAGAGTGGTACAGTAATCTTGTTTTGGTAGTCATGTTACTAGACCATGACGAACCTACGAACTATGAGGAAGCGGTGATGAGCCCAGATTCCGTAAAATGGCTTGAGGCCATGAAATCTGAGATGGGATCCATGTATGAGAACAAAGTATGGACTTTTGTTGACTTGCCCGATGATCGGCAAGCCTTAGAGAATAAATGGATCTTCAAGAAGAAGACTCACACTGATGGTAATGTTACTATCTACAAAGCTCGACTTGTTGCGAAAAGTTATCGACAAGTTCAAGGAGTTGACTACGATGAGACATTCTCACCCGTAGCGATGCTTAAGTCTGTCCGAATCATGTTAGCAATTGCCGCATTTTATGATTACGAAATTTGGCAAATGGATGTCAAAACTGCATTCCGTAATCGATTTCTTAAAGAAGAGTTGTATATGATGCAACTAGATGGTTTTCTCGATCCTAAAGTTGCTATCTAAGTGTGCAAGCTCCAGCAATCCATTTATGGATTGGTGCAAGCCTCTCGGAGTTGGAATATATGCTTTGATAGTGTGATCAAAGCATATGGTTTTATACAGACTTTTGGAGAAGCCTGTATTTACAAGAAAGTGAGTGGGAGCTCTGTGGCATTTCTAATATTATATGTGGATAACATAGTGTTGATTGGAAATGATATAGAATTTCTGGATAACATAAAAGGATAGTTGAATGAGAATTTTTCAGTGAAAGACCTCAGTGAAGCTGCTTATATATTGGGCATCAAGATCAATAGAGATAGATCAAGACACTTAATTGGACTTTCACAAAGCACATACCTTGATAAAGTTTTGAAGAAGTTCAAAATGGATCATTCAAAGAAAGGGTTCTTGCCTGTGTTACAAGGTGTGAAGTTGAGTCAGACTCAATGCCCGACCACTGCAGAAGATAGAGAGAAAATGAAAGTCATTCCCTATGCCTCAACCATAGGTTCTATCATGTATACAATGATGTGTACCAGACCTGATGTGTGCCTTGCTATAAGTTTAGCAGGGAAGTACCGAAGTAATCCAAGAGTGGATCACTGGACAATGGTCAAGAACATCCTGAAATACCGGAAAAGGACTAAGGATATGTTTCTCGTTTATGGAGGTGACAAAGAGCTTGTCATAAATGGTTACGTCGATGCCAGCTTTGACACTGATCCGGATGACTCTATGTCGCAAACCAGATACATATTTATATTGAATGGTGGAGTTGTCAGTTGGTGCAGTTCCAAGCAGAGCGTCGTGGCGGGATCTACGTGTGAAGCGGAGTATATAGCTACTTCGGAAGCAGCAAATGAAGGAGTCTGGATGAAGGAGTTCATATCCGATCTATGTGTAATACCTAGTGCATCGGGTCCAATGAAAATCTTTTGTGACAATACTGGAGGAATTTCCTTAGCGGAGGAATCCAGATTTAACAAGAGAACCAAACACATCAAGAGACACTTCAACTCCATCTGCGATCAAGTCAAGGAGGGAGACATAGAGATTTGCAAAGTACATATGGATCTGAATGTTGCAGACCCGTTGACTAGGCCTCTTCCATGAGCAAAACATGATCAGCATCAAGACTCCATGGGTGTTACAATCATTACAATGTAATATAGATTATTGACTCTAGTGCAAGTGGGAGACTGAACGAAATATGCCCTAGAGGCAATAATAAAGTTGTTATTTATATTTCCTTATATAATAATAAATGTTTATTATTCATGCTTGAATTGTATTAACTGGAAACTTGATACATGTATGAATACATAGACAAAACAGAGTGTCCCTAGTATGCCTCTACTTGACTAGCTCGTTAATCAAAGATGGTTAAGTTTCCTGACCATAGACATGTGTTGTCATTTGATGAACATGATCACATCATTGGGAGAATGATGTGATGGACAAGACCCATCCATTAGCTTAGCATAATAATCGTTAAATTTTATTGCTATTGCTTTCTTCATGACTTATACATATTCCTTTGATTATGAGATTATGCAACTCCCGAATACCGGAGGAACACCTTCTGTGCTATCAAATGTCACAACATAACTGGATGATTATAAAGATGCTCTACAGGTGTCTCCGAAGGTGTTTGTTGGGTTGGCATAGATCGATATTAGGATTTGTCACTCCGAGTATCAGAGAGGTATCCCTGGGCCCTCTCGGTAATGGACATCACAATAAGCCTTGCAAGCAATGTAACTAATGAGTTAGTTGTGGTATGATGCATTACGGAAGGAGTAAAGAGACTTGCCGGTAACGAGATTGAACTAGGTAAGAAGAGACAGACGATCGAATCTTGGGCAAGTAACACACCAATGACAAAGGGAATGACGTATGTTGTCATTGCGGTTTGACCGATAAAGATCTTCGTAGAATATGTAGGAACCAATATGAGCATCTAGGCTTTGCTGTTGGTTATTGACCGGAGATGTGTCTCGGTCATGTCTACATAGTTCTCGAACCCGTAGGGTCTGCACGCTTAACGATCAATGACAATTTGTATTATGAGTTGTGTGTTTTGGTGAACGAAGATTGTTCGGAGTCCCGGATGAGATCATGGACATGACGAGGAGTCTCGAAATAGTCAAGAGGTAAAGATTAATATATTGGACGATGGTATTCAGACACCAGGCTAGTTTCAGAGTGGTTCGGGTATTTTCCGGAGTACCGTTAGGTTACCGGAACCCCCCGGGGAAGTAATGGGCCAACATGGGCCATAGGGGAGAGAGAGGGGAGCCCACAAGGGGTGGCACGCACCCCCCCATGAGCTGTCCGAATTGGACAAGGGGAAGGGCGAGTGGCCCCCCCTTTCCTTCCGCTTCTCGCTCTCCTTCCATTTTCCCCCTCCGAAAGAAAGGAAGGGGGGCCGACTAGTAGTAGGAGTCCTAGTCGGTTCCCCCCCATGGCGCGCCCCCTGTGGCCTGCCTCCTTCCTCTCCTCCTTTATATACGGGGGCAGGGGCACCCCAAAGGACAACATCTGTTTCTTAGCCGTGTGCGGTGCACCCCTCCACAGTTTACTCCTCTGGTCATATTGTTGTAGTGATTAGGCGAAGCCCTACGCGGATCACATCACCATCACCGTCACCAAGCCGTCGTGCTGACGAAACTCTCCCTTGACACTTTTCTGGATCAAGAGTTCGAGGGACATCATCGAGCTGAATGTGTGCAGAACTCGGAGGTGTGATACGTCTCCAATGTATCTATAATATATGGAGTATTCATGCCAATATATTATCTATATTGGATGTTTTACAATCAATTTGTAGAAACTTTATATCATTTTTTGGGACCAACCTATTGACCCAGTGCCCAGTGCCAGTTGCAGTTTTTTGCTTGTTTTTTCACATCCACATAAAATCAATATTAAATGGAGTCCAAACATCGCGAAACTTTTTGTGGATTTTTTATGGACCAGAAGGAACCTAATGGGCTAGAGCTGCACCTGGGGGTGCCCCGAGGAGGGCACAACCCACCAGGGCATGCCAGGGCCCCCCTAGCGCGCCCTGGTGGGTTGTGCCCACCTCGATGGCCTCCCGTACCCCTTATTTTCACTATAAAATCCCAAATATTCCGAAACCCTTCGGGGTTAACCTACAGCAGAAGTTCCGCCGCCGTCGGGCTCCGTAGCCACCAAAAACCAATCTAGACCCGTTCTGGCACCCTGCCGGAGGGGGAATCATCTCCGGTGGCCATCTTCATCATCCCGGCGGCCACCACGATGAGGAGGGAGTAGTCCACCGTCGGGGCTGAGGGTTTGTACCAGTACCGACATGTTTAATCTCTCTCTCTCTCTCGTGATCTATATTATGGGCTTTGTTAATATAGATGGATCATATGATGTCTCTCCCCTCTAGACTCTTGTTGTGATGAATTGAATCTTTACCCTTTAAAGTTTTGTCTTGTCAGATTGAATATTCATATATGAGAGCAGATGATGCATGTCTTGCGATATGAATACTAGAGGTGACAATGAGGTATCGTATTGATTCACTTGATATATGTTATGGCACTCAACTTGCGGATTCTCGAGGTGACGTTGGGGTAATCTATGCATAAGGGTTGATGCACGTTTTTATTATCCTTCTCCGATAAAAACTTTGGGGTCTCCTTGTAGTTCTTTGTGTGGATTGAGTATTATGAATATGAATTTGCTTTGGTGTTACTTTAGTACGAACTCTTGATTAGATCGATCGGAAAGAATAGCTTGCCTTATTTTAGTATGAACTCTAGGATAGATTGATCAGAAAGAATATCTTTGAGGTGGTTTCGTACCCTACATACAATTTCTATATTTTGTTCTCTGCTAATTGGAACTCGGGAGTGATTCTTTATTCCACTTTGAGGGATAATCATATGATCCAACTATTTTAGCACTGTTGAGAGATTGCACTACCGAAAGTATGGACCTAGGCCTCATTTTTAAGCATTGCAAAACCTTTTTGTGCCTGTTGACTATTTTCTACCTTGCTGTTTTTATCTATTCAGATTATAAAAATATATTTCTACCATCCATATTACACTTTTATTACCATCTCTTCGCCGAACTAGTGCACCTATACAATTTGCCATTGTATTGGGTGTGTTGGGGACACAAGAGATTTCTTGTATTTGGTTGCAGGGTCATTTGAGAGAGACCATCTTCATCCTACACCTCTCATGGATTGATAAACCTTAGGTCATCCACTTGAGGGAAAATTGGTACTCTCCTATAAAACACTGCGCTTGGAGGCCCAACACGTGTCTACAAGAATAAAGTTGCATAGTAGACATCAAGCTCTTTTCTGGCGCCGTTGCCAAGGAGGTGAGTGCATGAAGGTATATCTTTAGATCATGCAATGAAATCTTTTTGTTTCTTGTTTTATCACTAGTTTGGTTTTTAAAAGAAAACTACATAAAAATGGAATGGAGGTTGCATCATATTATTGATCATCTTTATAATATCTTTCTTGAAAATTATGGTTTAGAAAATTGTTCTCAATTGTTATAAGAAGAAGTCAATAAAATGTTTGGCACAAAATATTTGAATGATGAGCATGATTGCAATGTTGTTAGTATGAATTCTTTGAATATCCATGATGCTAATGATATGCAAAGCCATAAGCTTGGGGATGCTATATTTGATGAAGATGATATTTTTAGTCCCCCAAGATTTGATGTGCAAATTTGTTATAATGATTGCGTGCCTCCTATTTATGATGATTATATTTATGAAAGTGGATTTGGAGAGGACATGACTTTATTTAATGATGAATCCACTATTTTGGATTACGGTGATAGTTGATTTGATCTTGCTGAAAAACAGAAACTTTTGCGCTCAGGAAAACAATTCTCATTTTTAACAGAAGCGCGATAAAATGCTGATTTTTCTGAATAAGATTAATAGATAAATTACCCAGGTTTTCATATATTTTCATAATTTTTGGAGTAGCAGAAGTATGGTTGGAGTACATATTACTATAGACTGTTCTGTTTTTGACAGATTCTGTTTTCAATGCATAGTTTGCTTGTTTTCCAATTTCCATGGCTTATATTGCTCAATATAAATTGTGGAAATGATATGCTACAGTAGGCATTGTGTGATAACAATTATGAATCTTGTCTTTGGTAGTACCAAAAGTGGAATGTTTGCTCTTTATCATACTAACCTATCTCACAAAGTTCTGTTAAGTTTTGTGTCATTGAAGTTTTTCAAGTTTTGGGTGAGATGTTGACATGAGGAGAATAAATAGTGACAATACCCTAAGCTTGGGGATTAACAAGGCACCCCAAGGTAATATTCAAGGAAGATCCAAGCAACTAACCTTGGGGATGCCTCGGAAGGCATCCCTTATTTCGTCTCCAACATTATCGGTAACCTCACTTGGAGCTATGTTTTCATTCGTCATATGATATGTGTTTTTTCTTGGAGCATCATTTTCTTTTGTTAGGATTTGCTTTCTGTTATTTAGAATAATATTTCGCATCTTTCTTTTCAATAAAAATGTCAAGTTTAGCCTTTGCCATGCTTATTTTGTAAGTATACATGTTGTTGTTTGAAAACAGAAAGTTTACCGCTGCTGAAAAAAATCCCTAGAAAAGTCAGAATGTGATAAAATGTTGAAACTTTTTGAAAAATGAGCTCCGATAAATTTTCTACAGTGTGGTAAATTTTCATAATTTTTGGTGTTAGGGAAGTATTGATACTCTTGCATTCTTTACAGATTGTACTGTTTTGGCAGATTGCTATTATGTTTGCATTGTTTGCATATGTTTTCTTGTTTAATGATTCTATTTGAGGATAGGAGTATTAAATATGCAGAGGCATTTAGTCTTCAATGTTGAACAATAATTTTAGTGATTTGCTACAGTAGAGAATGATAAAGTTTTTGCATTGGTTTATACTAACTTATCTCACGAGTTCTTGTTGAGTTTTGTGTGGATAAAGTTTTTGAGATTTAGGAAAACTGCGATATGAGAGGAATTAAGGAGACACAAAAGCTCAATCTTGGGGATGCCCAAGGCACCAAAATATAATATTTCAAGAAGTCTCAAGCATCTAATCTTGGGGATGCCCCGGTAGGCGTCCCACCTTTCTTCTTCAACAATTATCGGTTAGTATCGGTTGAGCCTATGTTTTTGCTTCTTCAGATGAGTTGTGCTATTGTTGGAATATCATTTTATTTTGTCTTTCTTGTTGTTTTAATAAAATACTTAGATCTGAAAGTTTCTAAATAAAATAGAGTCCTCAAATAGTTGCCAGGGAGGCTAAGTAAGCGGCATTCACATCCCGTTAACAAAGCTCTTTTCTATGTCATTTACTCTTGTGCTTCACTTATATCCTTTGAGTAAATAGTTGAATAAATTGAATGTCATGAAGTTGAAATCATATCATGCCTAGTTGTAGCTTCACATTGGGTTTATAAAGTGAAATCTTTTGAGGCTTGACAATCACAATATTGGCCATACAAGTAATTCACGAATAATTAGTATAAGGAAGAGAACTTTCACATATAAAAACACTATCATGGAAATCTTTTGTGATTGTGAGCCCCCATAAAAATATTATATGCCAAATTTTTTGAAGTTGGACAAGGAAGACAACGTAATTGTTTATGTTTGTTCATATTCACATAGAAGTTATAATGTCATAGATCCTTCAACATGTGGTGTTTGCCCCCCATCTTTGCTTGCCAAAAATTCCGCACCAAGTAGAGATAATACTTGTGCATCCGAAAACCCTTAAACCCAAATCTTATTTTCAAGAGTCCACCATACCTACCTAAGGATTGAGCAATATCCTTCAAGTAAGTTGTCATCGGTGCTATAAGGAAATAAAAAATGCTTCTAAAAGTGTAAGGTCATTTAGTGTAAGAGAAAATTGAGTATTGTACAAACTTGTGATGGTAAAGCAATAAAAGCGACAGACTGCATAATAAAGGTTGCTATCACAAGGGGCAATATAACGTGACGTTCTTTTGCACTAAGGGATTGTGCATACAAACAAATAAGCGCATGGCAACCTCTGATTCCCTCTATGAAGGGCCTATCTTTTACTTTTAAGTATTTAATTTTATGCAAAGAGTCAAAGTATTTCTCTCTATTCCTTTTTTTATTATCTCTTTTGGCATGCATCATGTGGTGAGGAAAGATCTAGACACATATGTCCAGTTGAATATGGGTGGTGTGAGTTATTATTGTTGACATCACCCTTGAGGTGAATACGTTGGGAGGTAAAACAATAAGTCCCTATCTTTCTATGTGTCCAGTTGAAACATTTTGCTCATCTGTACAAGGTGAGTGTTAGCAATCATAGAAGACTATATGATGGTTGAGTATGTGGAGCTCTTACTTAAACTATGTTGAATAAGTTGAATTGCAATTGCTTGGTGACTAAGAACATAGGTTGTTGGGTTTCAAGAGAACTCGTTGTTCGAACCTTAACATGTGAATTGGTTGCTACTATAACATGAGAAGTTTTATAAGAAAGAATTGATGTTTTGATGCTAGGGAAAGTGATTGAAATTATCATTGATCAAACTTGTGCACTTTCCTAGCATTCACACTTCATAAATTATTTCTTTTATCATTTACCTACTTGAGGACGAGTAGGAATTAAGTTTGGGGATGTTGATACGTCTCCAATGTATCCATAATTTATGAAGTATTCATGCCAATACATTACCATTCTGGATGTTTTACAATCATTTTATAGCAAATTTATATCATTTCTTGGGACTAACATATTGACCTAGTGCCCAATGGCAGTTGCTGTTTTTGGCTTGTTTTTTACATCGCATAAAATCAATATTAAATGGAGTCCAAACACCGCGAAGCTTTTTGTGGATTTTTAATGGACCAGAAGGAACCCAATGGGCCAGAGCTGCACCTGGGGCGGTGCCCCGAGGGGGGCACAACCCACCAGGGCGCGCTAGGGCCCCCTGGTGCCCAGGTGGGTTGTGCCCACCTGAGTGGCCTCCCGTACCCCTTCGTTGCACTATAAATGCCCAAATATTCCGAAAACCTTCGGGGTTAACCTACATCAGAAGTTCCGCCGCCGCAGGGCTCCGTAGCCACCAAAAACCAATCTAGACTCGTTCCGGCACCATGCCGGAGGGGGGGAATCATCTCTAGTGGCCATCTTCATCATCCCGATGGCCACCACAATGAGGAGGGAGTAGTCCACCCTCTGGGCTGAGGGTTTGTACCACTAGCTATGTGTTTAATCTCTCTCTCTCTTTCGCGATCTATATCATGGGCTTTGTTAATATAGATGGATCATATGATGTTTCTCCCCTCTATACTCTTGTTGTGATGAATTGAGTCTTTACCCTTTGAAGTTTTGTCTTGTCATATTGAATATTCAGATATGAGAGGATATGATGTATGTCTTGCGGTATGAATACTTGAGGTGACAATGAGGTATCATATTGATTCACTTGATATATGTTATGGCACTCAACTTGCGGAATCTCGAGGTGACATTGGGGTAATCTATGCATAGGGGTTTATGCACATTTTTATTATCCTTTCTCCAATAAAAACTTTGGGGTCTCCTTGTAGTTCTTTGTGTGGATTGAGTATTATGAATATGAATTTGCTTTGGTGTGACTTTAGTACGAACTCTTGATTAGATCGATCGGAAAGAATAGCTTGCATTATTTTAGTACGAACTCTAGGATAGATTGATCGGAAAGAATAGCTTTGAGGTGGTTTAGTACCCTACAAACAATTTCTATCTTTTGTTCTCCGCTAATAGGAACTCGGGAGTGATTCTTTATTGCACTTTGAGGGATAATCATATGATCCAACTATGTTAGCACTGTTGAGAGATTGCACTAGCGAAAGTACAGACCCTAGGCCTCATTTTTAAGCATTGCAATACCGTTTTTGTGCCCATTTACTATTTGCTACCTTGCTGTTTTTATTTATTCAGATTATAAAAATATATTTCTACCATCCATATTACACTTTTATTACCATCTCTTTGCCGAACTAGTGCACCTATACAATTTGCCATTGTATCGGGTGTGTTGGGGACACAAGAGATTTCTTGTATTTGGTTGCAGGGTCGTTTGAGAGAGGCCACCTTCTTCCTACACCTCTCACGGATTGATATGCCTTAGGTCATCCACTTGAGGGAAAATTGCTACTGTCCTACAAAACTCTGCGCCTGGAGACCCAACATGTGTCTACAAGAATAAAGTTGTGTAGTAGACATCAAGGTGTCGTACGTCCGGTGCTTGATCGGTTGGATCGCGAAGACGTTCGACTACATCAACTGCGTTAAGCTAACGTTTTCGCTTTCGGTCTACGAGGGTACGTGGACACAATCTTCGCTTCTCGTTGCTATGCATCTCCTAGATAGATCTTGCGTGATCGTAGGAATTTTTTTAAATTGCATGCAATGTTCCCCAACACTATTACCTCACCGACTCCTTTGTGCGGAGGTTTGAATTCTCATCTAAGCGCAATACCCATAATGTTTTATTTGATCTTTATGATGAATCATATACCATGGACCTTGAAGATTTTAATACTGCTTGCAAAATCCCACAGTGGGGCCTTCTAAGTGAGCCTCACAAATCTGAATACAATGATTTTCTTGCTAGCATCACTATGGGAGAAACTAGAAATATCACACAAGCCTCCATGGGGAGCATTCATTTCCATGCCATGCATTATTTTGCTCTCTTTATAGGTAGATGCATTAATAGTAAATATGATCATAGCCACCTCTGTGCATCGGATCTTAGTGTCCTCAAGTGTGCAATGTTGGGTGATAAGAGATATAATCTAGGGGCTATTACTACTAGGAGGTTACACCTTAACGCTAAAGATGGAGATTTTCTTGGCGGAATTTATGCAACTCGTTTATATAATTATCTTGAGTACCCATAAGGGGGAATGACATAGAGTTGCCACCTCCTTTTCTTGATTATAATGCTTTGGTGCGCTATCAGTTTCTTGAGAAGAACGAACAGTCCCTCCAGTACCGACTAATCTTTGACAGACGGCGTGCCATCCATATTACCCTTCCTGCTCCTGCCTCCTTTAACTTTCAGGTAAATGGGAGATATTTTATAACCAGAGAGGAGGCAAACGAGTATGAGAGAACAACGGAGGCTGCTCACCTCCAGGAGGCAGCTCACCAAGCGGTAGCTGCTGCAACACAATACGATCTCAACTATGATTTCGGATACCGTCCGGGCCAGTGGTGGCCCAAGACCAACTTAGGCCAAAAGCCTTAGCTTGGGGAGTATGTATTTCTCACCGACATTACATTCATGTTCACACACTCATTCCAGTTGTCGGTGTTCATACTTTTTCATTGTATATCCATGTTAGTTTATTTCTTTTTCTTGCTTTCTTCTTGTGTGTTTGAAAAACTTTAAGGAAACCAAAAAAATAGTTGTAGTTTAGTTTACTTTCCATGTTTAGTTAGTAGTAGTATTAAAAGAAAACCCAAAAAGATTTCTCATTCTTCTTTTGCTTGTTGGCAGCTTTCCCATGTAAATAGTTTTTCTCGTTCTTGTTTTACTTTCTTCAGAAAAACAAAAACTCCAAAAACATTTCAGTGTGTTTCTTTGAAATTCTTTTGTTTTCTTTGGGGGTCGAGAGGAGGAGACCATGATGAAAATGTTGAGTGTCTCTCATTTGCATTATTGTTGATCTAACAAAGAGCCCATATTACCTTGTCTTCCCCTTTGAATAAATGTTTGCAGATTCCAACTTAGTCAATGCACGTGCACTATTATTATTCACACTGTTCAGTCGTGCAAGTGAAAGGCAATAATGACGATATATGATGAAATGATTGAGATCAGGAAAAGCTGGTATGAACTCGACCTATCTTGTTTTTGTAAATATGATTAGTTCACCATTCTTGATTCAGCCTATTATGCATGAAACATGTTTGCAATGACAATTAGAGATTATAGTTACTCATGCCATGCTTAATTAGCTAGGGGTTTATAATGGTTTACCTTGCGTGCCAACATGCTTTAAAATGGTTGTGATGTAGTATGATAGGATGGTATCCTCCTTTGAATGATTAGAGTGGCTTGCCTTGGCACATGTTCACACATGTAGTTGAAATAAAATCAACATAGCCTCCACGATATTTATGTTCATGGTGATTTATATCCTACTCATGCTTGCATTCAATATTGGTTAATCTCAATGCATGTTTATGACTGCTGTTGCTCTCTAGTTGGTCACTCCTCGGTCTCTTGCTAGCCTTCACTTGAACTAAGCGGGAATACTTCTTGTGCATCCACTTCCGTAAACCAAAGTTGTTCCATATGAGTCCACCATACCTACCTATATGCGGTATCTACCTTCCGTTCCAAGTAAATTTTCATGTGCCAAACCCTAAACCTTCAAATGATAATCTGTTTTGTATGCTCGAATCGCTCATGTACCAACTAGGACTGTCAGTATCTTCCATGCTAGGTGGGTTATTCTCATGATGAGTGGACTTTGCTCATCATTCACGAGAAAATTGCTGGTAATCGGGATGCCCAGTCCCATGCTCAAGTCAAATCAAAATATGATTGCAAACAAAACTCCCCTAGGACCGTTGTTAGTTGGACGGTACCCATTGTTTCGGACCAGCCGTAGAGTGTGCTTGTTGCTGGTGGGGGAGTATAAACTTTACCATTCTGTTTGGGAACCTCCTAAATGTATCTAGTATGGAAGATAACGAGATCTCTTGGTTGTTATGTTGACAATGAAAGCATACCGCTCAAAACATTATTTATCTCTGTTTCAAAAACTCGAGCTCTGGCACCTCTGCAAATCCATGCTTCCCTCTGCGAAAGGCCTATCTATTTACTATTATTCCTGAGTCATCATCCTCTTATAAAAAGCAACAGTTAGAGAGCGCCACTGTCATTTGTATGCATTATTATTAATTTATATTGAGTATGACTGTGACTGGATCTCTTTTACCATGAATTACAATGTCTAGTCAGTCCTTGATCTTCAGGGGTGCTCTACATTTATGTTTTGCGGTCTCAGAAAGGGCTAGCGAGATACCATCTTGTTATATCATATCAAGATTGTTTTCAGAAAGTGTTGTCATCCGAGATTTATTATTATTGTTCGCTAGTTGATTATGCCATTGATATGAGTAAATGTGAGACCTAAATGTTATTGTGAATATGGTTAGTTCATAATCTTTGCTGAAAACTTGAATGTTGGCTTTACATATTTGCAACAACAAGATCAAACAGAGTTTTAAAAGTTTTTCTTTGACACTCTCAGTTTGTCAACTGAATTGCTTGAGGACAAGCAATGGGTTAAGCTTGGGGGAGTTGATACGTCTCCATCATATCTACTTTTCCAAACTCTTTTGCCCTTGTTTTGGACTCTAATTTGCATGATTTGAATGGAACTAACCCGGCTTGACACTGTCTTCAGCAGAATTGCCATGGTGTTATTTTTGTGCAGAAATAAAAGTTATCGGAATGACCTGAAACTTCACGGAGATTATTTTTGGAATAAATAAAAAATATTGGCGAAAGAATCAACCAGAGGGGACCCACACCTTGTCCATAAGGGTGGAGGGCGCGCCCTCTTGTCTTGTGGGTCCCACGAGGCTCCACCGAACTCAACTCCAACTCCATATATTCATGTTCGGGGAGAGAAAAATCAAAGAGAAGGATTCATTGTGTTTTACGATATGGAGCCGCCATCACCCCTGTTCTTCATCGGGAGGCCAAATCTGGAGTCCGTTCAGGGCTCCGGAGAAGGGAAATTATCGCCATCATCATCACCAACCTTCCTCCATCACAAATTTCATTATTCTCATCGTTGTTCATGAGTAGTTCCATCGTAGGCTTGCTGGACGGTGATGGGTTGGATGAGATTTACCATGTAATCGAGTTAGTTTTATTAGGGTTTGATCCCTAGTATCCACTATGTTCTAAGATTGGTGTTGCTATGACTTTGCTAGCCTAATGCTTGTCACTAGTGCCCGAGTTCCATGATTTCAGATCTAAACCTATTATGTTTTCATGAATATATTTGTGTTCTTGATCCTATCTTGCAATTTATAGTTACCTACTACGTGTTATGATCCGGCAACCCCGGAGTGACAATAGTCGAGACACTTCCCAGTGATGACCGTAGTTTGAGGGGTTCATGTATTCACTAAGTGCTAATGCGTTGCTCTAGTACTCTGTTAAAGGATGCCTTAATATCCCTTAGTTTCCAATAGGACCCTGCTGCCGCGGGAGGGTAGGACAAAAGATGGCATGCAAGTTCTTTTCCATAAGCACGTATGCCAATATTAGGAATACATGCCTACACTACTAGGGAAAACCTTATACACAGAACTTTAGCAGTAGCGCTTGTTAAAAAAGGGTGCTAGTGCTATATAGCAGTAGAGCGTGTAGGTTAACCGCGCTACAGATAGGAACGTAGCAGTAGTGCGTCTCCATGGAAAAGCGTTTACATAGTAGTAGCGGCCTTAGAAAAACCGCACTACCGCTAAGATTATTGTAGCAGCACGTTTATAGTGAAAAGCGCTACTACTAATGAAAAGAAAATAAATTGAAAAACAAATAGAAAAGTAAATGAAAATGAAAGAAATAGAAAAGAGAGAAAGGAAAAAAAAAATATAAAGAAAAATAAAAGAAAAAGAAAAATAAAGGAGAAAGGCATAGCAGTAGTGTCTGTTCATAAAAGGCGCAATAAATAATATAGCAGCAACATGTTTTTAGACCCTCACTATAGAAAGGGAAAAGGAAATAAGAAAAGAAAAGGAAATTAAATAGCTATAGCAGTAGCGCGTTTTGTAAAAAGCGTTACGGCTAACTTAGCTATAGCGCATTTTTACTTCTAGCGCTACCGCTAAGTTTGACTTAACCCCCACGCGGTTTCCCTCCCCCGACCACCACTTCTCTCCCAAATCCCTCGCCCACTTCGCTGCTATCTCCCCACTTCGTCATTGCCCCACTTCGCCGCCGTCTCCTGCTGACGTCGACGCCCCCGGAGCCACCAGAGCCACACGCCGTCGACGCCACCGGAGCCGCCCCCAATGCCACCGGAACCGCGTGGCCTCATCAACGCCACCGGAGCCGCCCTCGGCGCCACCCTCGACGCCCCTGCCTCCCTCGCCACAACTGCCTCCCTCGCCGTCACCGGAGACGCACCTGCCTTCCTCTCCACCACCGGAGCCATCCTTTGTAAGCCCCCACCCCTCCTCTCTCTCTCTCATGCATAGCACAAACATTGGACAGAGAACTAGCTAGCTAGGTTAACTAGTTTAATTAGGTTAATTATCTAGGTTAGTGCAAAAATTTAGTTAGGGATTTGACAGAGAACTAGTTAGTTTAACTAGTTTAATTAGGTTAATTATCTAGGTTAGTGCAAAAAATTATTTAGGGCTTTGACAGAGAACTAGCTAGGTTAACTAGTTTAATTAGGTTAATTATCTAGGTAAACTAGGTTAACTAGCTAGGTTAATTAGGTCCGTTCGGTTAACAAGCTAGGTTAACTAGGTTGGCTAGGTTAGAGCAAAAATTTATTTTAGAGCATTAGGTCAGAAGGGTTAGAGAAATGGAGTTCGTTTGCAATTTAATTGGGTTCTGTCCTAGGCAGAGAAGGGTTAGAGAAAATAATGTGTGTGTGTCAGAGAGAGGAATAGCTAGAACAGAATTTGGGTTATGTCCTAGGCAGAGAAGTGTTTAGTGAAGTCATTTTGCAAAGGTTTTAGATTTTGGAAAAGACCACTATTTTTTGAAGGAAAAGAATTTAGGAAAGTTCTATTTCAAAGATGATCCCTTCCTAGACTTTTATTGTTGATTATATATTTTCATTGAAGTGGTCATGTTATATCTTTTCATTTAAGTGGTTCGATTGTGCCCAAGTGGCCTTTTGTTGTTTCCAGGGAATGAAGCCGAGTGGCCTATGTTTTGCCGGAATGTTGATTCATTTTCATTCCGGCAATTTTCAGGTGCTCGATTTGTCCACTTTTTAGCAAAGGTCATGCTGAAATTTTTCATGAATTTCGGCATGACTTGTGCTACAAACTAGGACATATCGAGTGCCTGGGATTTGCCGCACCAGGAAGGAATCAACATTCCTGCAAAACATAGGTCTTTTTTATGTCATTCATTTTGTTAGGTCTAGAATTAGTTGACTAGATTGAATTGTAGGAAACATGGCTAGCAATGATGAATGAAAGGGTTCTAGTGATTGCGACAACGTCTACCTGGCGGTAGATGAATTTTTGAACCTTGCCGACGATCAACGGTTGTTGTTGGTAGGCCCACCTGTCACATCGGAGACTAAGACCGGCCCGAGACCGGCACCGAGACTGGCGTAGCCGGTATAGAACCGAAACCAAAGAGGCAACGGTGCCTAAACTAGCTCATCACTACTAGAGTGGTGGTCACGGAGGTGGATGATGGCAATTTTTAGCCAAAAGAGCCTGAGGAAGCGCGATCGTGCTACGGCAATCAAATAGGCTGCATCGTATGGGCAACCGCCACCATCAACGATGAGAAACTAAAGAAGATAGAAAATATGAGGCCCTCCCTCCTAAAGAAGCTGCACCAGGTCGGGATGGAAAGAAATATACTGGTCCGGATAAAGACCCGGCAATGAAGAAGATAAACAAATGCGCCATGAGCAAGTTTAGCGACATGTTGGCCTCCTAGAAAGTAAGGGTGAAACATCGGATCATCAACAAAAAGGAACCCTACTCCGAGATTGTAAAGGATAATTGGACAATCACGGAAGAGTAGTTTGAAATATTCAAGGCGGCTTGCGATGCCAAAGCTACCAAAGAAAAGTTGAAGTACATGAAGGGGCTTCAAAAGAGGAACATGGGGTGCCACCACCTCGGAAGCCGTGGTTACGCAGGGAAGAGGTCCATATGGGCCAAGGAGGACGAGAAACGCGAAAGTCTAGGCATCCCAGACCCCTTGGCGGAGTTCACCGTCCCGTAGGAGCGTGACCTCCTCAGGGCCCGATACCATTGGGACCCAGTCAATAAGGTTTTCGAGACGGACTCGGTCACGACAGAGTTCATGAGACTGCTGGTAATTTTAGTTTTTGATCAATTCGACTACTCGTTTAGTCATATTTGTAAACGATCCTTGTTCCTTTTGCAGAGAGAGCAGCATAGGATTGTGGCCGAAAGCGACTCACCATCTGAGGTGTTGGCGAGGCCCAAGTGGGACACCCAATTCAACCAGGCCTTGAACATATTGAAATGACTCCCGGTGGACACTCGGCCATCATATGGACGCGTGCACAGTGTCAGAGACGGTGCCACGTGGAAGAAGTACTACCGTGAGACCACAGAGGAGAGAAAGGAAAGATGGAGGTTAACTGAAGAAAACATCGACAAGAAGGTTGAGATTGCGGTTGAGAAGAAACCAGTTGAGATAGTCGCAACAGCGGTAGCTGTCGCAAAACAGGCGGTTGCAGATTCGTGTGGTGTCTTGGTTCCGGCCGTCGTTAGTTGGAGCAGGCAAAATCCAAGTAAAAATGCAGTGGACTTTCCCCTTGTCGACTTCTTTGGGAGCAGCTCGATTAGCGTTGCACCAACACCTAATCTTGCACCGGCTCCCGCACCTGCTCATAGCAGCCCGTCCTCTGTCTTGGACGTGCTCGGCGGTGTTTCGTCTTTGGCTGAGCTAGACGCCCTTACAGTACCTGCCATACCGGCCCTCTTTAATAAATGTATAATCTTCCGTTTCCGTTGCCTTTCGGATGTCTCACGTTGCAGACATGTCTTTGCAGGCCGATGTAACCCCGTGCACCATATTGTACACCATCAGCGACCAGAAGGTGGACGCGGGGAAGGCGACGATAATGAAGCCGAAGGAACAATTGTTCCACAACCGGCCGATCCCCCTGACGTCTGCAAGGTTTCCATGGCCATTGTCAAACCGGGCCACGAGAATTCGGCTCCTCCGATACTAGGGGATGACGACGAGACCCTGCAATGGCTTGGCGATTGCAAGGGTTGGGTCCTGTTGTGGCCAAAGAGTCTGCTTCATTTGGAGGCGGCCGGGAGCACACCCATGACCACACAGCCTCAGCAAGGTATGAACATCAACACCCCACCTACCCAATTAGCGTCGCCTGTCGTGCTGGGTGACAGCGGACAGGGTGAGGAAGAGGCTCAATTAGTCACTGATGACGTCGCCATAGATGAGGATGAGGATGACACCCAATAGTATCTCAATACTGGTGCATATGATGATGGAGGATTGATGGCTCAGCAGTATGAGTACTCAGGGTTTAAGAGTCACGAGTCGGTGCCTGAATTGCCGCCTCCGGAGGCTAAACATATTATAGACAACCTTCCACCAAAGAAGCATAGTAGGAGAGCGAGGAAATGTAACAATAGAGCTGCTGGTATGATCCAGCCGCCTCCGCAGCCTCGTGTTCAAGACCTTATACCTGTCCCCGGTGCGATGAAATACCATATCCCAAGTGAACCAATCCTACCTAAAGCATTGGTAGAGGAAATACACGACGATCTAAGGAGACTTCATGATGATGCGCTGCGGAGAGAGAAAAGCCTAACCGCCTTAGAAAATCCAGGATACCCACTCTACGTGGTTAACGTGCCGCGGCAAAGGTTGTACGTCCACACATTCCCCCACAGAGTTATTCCTTCGATTCGATTACATATTCAACATGTTTCACTTGAAGAAGATGGATTTTACGTTTGTCCGCCTTTATGCCTTGTACATGAACTACATCATCGGGATTGAGCAGATGCCTTATATCTGTGTGCTGACCCGTACTTCATGCACGAGGGCTTCTTGGCAGTCTGCGCAAAGCACCGTGAATACATGAGGGACTACATCATTGATTTCATGATCGCCAATAAGGACAAGGAGACGATTCTCATGACTTATCATCCCCTATAAGTCATCCGCGCGGATATCCTTCCTTCGATCTCAATCATTCAATTGCACGGTGGAGGCTAATTAATTTGAGGTGTACTTATTTTGCGCAGCCACGGGCGCGCCGTCCTCATAATCCTTTACCCCCGATACTCCCATGCTCTTTACTTAGACTCGCCGAAGAACATGAACAAAAAGGATTACACCCACATCAAGTCTGTTCTCGACAGTGCTATCTTTTTCTATGGCATGCGGGGTGGAGAGATCAAGACAAAGAAGGCAAGGTATGACAGGCCCGCCTTCGGCCATAAGACCAACTTCTGCTTCATCCAGCAACCGAGTGATACTCTTGGTGATGGATTCTATGTCCTACAACACATACTGGAGTACAGCCGGGATCAACAGAACCTTCGCATGTCACCTACATCCTGCGATGCCCATATTCTGCAATGGGCAAAGAACGTAGGAGATATCCCGGATCATTGACTTCGAGCTGAGTTCTATCACATCCAGCGTTAACTTGCCCAAGTCATCATGAAGGAGGTCATCGGTAAACAGGGATGCTCTACGAGGAAGGGAAAATGACGCGGGAAGACGTCCGAACACGCGTAGCCGCTCAGCGTCTCGACCTGAAGCCTTTCACTAAGCTCGGGGACTATCTCCCTGACTTGGATGGATGGCACGACATGTTGGAGTGATTGTCGATATATAACATGTTGGAATGACGAAACTTTGAGTTATGCACAATGAAACTTTATTTGTGATGTAATTAAACCATCCTCCTCAACTAGCGAAGATCACACTAGTTAGGGCATTTTGGGTACAATGAACTTTGTTATTTATGCTTATGATATGTTGCTTCTATTTTTGCCAAGTCTGTCTCTTTCTATTGCTCAACTATATATGTTGCATATCATCGACTCATGTGACGATGCAGGTGCATAGATCATCGATGACGAAGAAGTCCTACGCCAGGAGTATACGACGAGTGGCTGGAGTGTCAGGCCTAGGTGTACCGGTTTCCGGTTTCCGAGTGACAGCCAGTAGTTAGTTTAGGTTCATGCTAGTGCAAGAGAGGGATATGAACCGACGCCTCAAGAAGTACAACATTATGTATGATGAGACATGTCATATAACTTTGATATCTATATCGTGATTATGATGTGATGACATGATTTGTGTTGGATGATATGATGAGACTATTATGTGTATGATATGATGAGCATATTGCATGTTTATGATATGATTAGAATACTGTATAAAACCTATTCAAATACATCGCAAATATGCAATAAAAAAAGATATGACAAAATATAGTAGTAGCGCTCTTTTGTGCTGGACAGGAAAATGCTACTGCTAAAGCACTTAGTAGTAGCGCTGGTATGGGATGCACTACTACTAAGTAGGTATAGCAGTAGAGCGTGTCAACACGTGCTACTGCTAAACGTTAGCTATAGCGCCTTATCAGTAGCACAGGTACCCGCGCTACTAATACACCAAATACCCGCGCTACTGCTAGGCTTTTCCCTAGTAGTGCTACATTATAAATTGATGAATTGGAACTAATTTCGTGTCACCCTATTTTATAACTATTGCTTGATGAATGCCATTCGACATAATTATCCATCATCGATCCATTGCCTACCAGCTCGTTTCATATTGATCTTTGCTAAGTTACTTTTCTGTTGCCACTGTTACGATTGCTACAAAACTGCTACTGTTACTTTTGCCACTGTTATTGTTACTTCCATATTACTTTGCTAGTAAATACTTTGCTGCAGATATTAAGTCTTTCAGGTGTCGTTGAATTGACAACTCAGCCGCTAATACTTGAGAATATTCTTTGGCTCTTGTTGTGTCAAATCAATAAATCTGGGTTGAATACTCTACCCTCCAAAACTGTTGCGATCCCCTATACTTGTGGGCTATCAGATCTAAGGTAGGGAATTTCTACTAAGTGTTGGAAAAACAAGTTTTGCATATCACAGTTGAAATTACAGATCTACCGCAGTTTAAAAAAGGGAAGAAAATTTAACCTAAAGGCAAGGCCGCGGAAGAACTAGTAAACTGGAGATCGAATCTCAGAAGTAAAGGATAAATCTACGATTTGAGACAAAAGCTGATATTGCTACTGCATGGCTTCAGTGTCGTTTTTTAGATTGAGCTATAGTGGCGGATGGATGAACTACGACGAACTTAGACGAACACGACGGACACCGGTGAACTAGGGTGACCTAATGCAGATTGAAAGTAAGAAACGATGGATACCTGGCAATGCTAATGAGTAGCGGAGGAGCGCCACATTCTCTGGTCACAGCCAGGTTGATGCAGTGGCCTGGTTGGAGCTGTTGAGGAAGGTTGACTGGAGCAGCGGAGCTCCAGCAGCGGCAGTTGATGCGAGGTAGAAGAAGAAGAGAGAGGGGTGGGGCAAAAATGAAAAAGGAACACCCCATCCCTATTTATAAGGAAACAGGAAAATGTTGAGCGTGGAAATCGAGGAGGCGACATGATTATCTCAACAGTGCAAGCGCCTCGATTCTCGAACGACCAGTTAATGCAAAAGATCCATTGTGATGTCATGGGTTTTTTATGAATTAACTTTGCATGACATCATGGCGGGTTACAATGTTTTATTCAAGGTTAAGCTTTGAAATGACTCGCCAACTGAAGCAATGAAGATTGGCATGAACAAGTTCAAATCAATATGGGGCCTAATGTTGGGGATATAACCTCGAGGTGTGATCTACCCAGGAGGGGGCGGGTTACACCATTGGCGACTCAATGTGAAGAAGGCCCAAGTGAGTCTAAGAAGATGAACGTGAAGACTGGTGGCGGCTTAAAGTGTCGGGCCTGGTGGTGGCCCAAGACCCGGAGGCGTGGGCCGCTCGATGATGACTTGCATGGTAAGGTAAATCAACTTAGAAACCAATCTGGTCACATTGTGTGATCCGGCTTAGAATCTTGTAAAACCCTGGGCCTCAACCTATGTATATAAAGGCAAGACCCGGCGGCAGGTTAACTCAAGAAACAATTGGTCGATAGCTAGGTCAAGCGATTCCGCTCCCCTGTAATCGGTATCCAAGCAATACAACTAGAAGCATGATGTAGGCTTTTACCTCGTTGTGAGGGGCGGAACCAAGGTAAACCTTGTGTCCTTAGCCATGTTCAACCCCTTCAAGCTAACCTACATTGTGATGGCTCCACTCCTAAGTCCTTTCACAAGGGCATCTGCCATGACAAAACCACGGCACAACCTCTCCACCAAGAATTTTTTTTGTGGCTCGTGAAGCCTGTCGGCGTGCCTGGAAGAGCCTCACTCTGACGTGCTCTGAAGACGATCTCATTGCATATGGCTTCACTCAGAAATTCAAGTTTGACTCCAAGCTTCCGCAATCTGCAAGCTGGCGTTCAACTCTATCCATTGAAGATTTTGATTATTCATCCTCGGCTCCAACTATTGTTGCGCGAGTCATTGATGAAGAGGATGACACTGATATGTCTCCAAATATCTATAATTTTTTATTGTTCCATGCTATTATATTACCTATTTTGGATGTTTTATATGCAATAATATGCTATTTTATATTATTTTTGGGACTAACCTATTAACCTAGAGCCTAGTGCTAGTTCGTGTTTTTTCCTTGTTTTAGAGTTTCACAGAAAAGGAATACCAAATGGAGTCCAAACGGAATGAAACTTTCGTGATGATTTTTCTTGGACCAGAAGACATCTAGAGGACTTGGAGTGGACGTCAGGAAAGCCACGAGGCGGCCACAAGGACGGAGGGCGCGCCCAGGGGGTAGGGCGCGCCCCCACCCTTGTGGGCCCCTCGTGACTCCACCAACCTATTTCTTCCGCCTATATATTCTCAAATATTCCCAAACCAACCAGGAAAGCCACGAAAACACTTTTCCACCATCGCAACCTTCTGTACCCGTGAGATCCCATCTAGGGGCCTTTTCTGGCATCCTGCCGGAGGGGGATTCAATCACGGAGGGCTTCTACATCAACACCATTGCCTCTCCGATGAAGCGTGAGTAGTTTACCACAGACCTACAGGTCCATCGCTAGTAGCTAGATGGCTTCTTCTTCTCTCTCTCTCTCTCTCTTTGATTATCAATACCATGTTCTCCTCGATGTTCTTGGAGATCTATTTGATGTAATACTTTTTTGCGGTGTGTTTGCCGAGATACAAGGAATTGTGGGTTTATGATCAGCTTATCTATGAATATTATTTGAATCTCCTCTAAATTCTTATATGCATGATTTGATATCTTTTCAAGTCTCTTCAAACTATGGATTTGGTTTGGCCAACTAGATTGGTTTTTCTTGCAATGGGAGAAGTGCTTAGCTTTAGGTTAAATATTGCGGTGCTCATTTCCAGTGACGGAAGGGGAACCGACACATATTGTATTGTTGCCATCGAGGATAACAAGTTAAGGTTTTCATCAAATTGCTTGAGTTTATCCCGCTACATCATGCCATCTTACTTAATGTGTTACTCTGTTCTTCATGAAATTAATACTCTAGATGCAGGCAGGAGTCGGTCGATGTGTGGAGTAATAGTAGTAGATGCAGGCAGGAGTTGGTCTATTTGATACGGACGTGATGCCTATGTTCATGATCATTGCCTTAGATATCGTCATAACTTTGTGCTTTTCTATCAATTGCTCGGCAGTAATTTGTTTACCCACCGTAATATTTTCTATCTTGAGAGAAGCCTCTAGTGAAACCTATGCCCCCCAAGTCTACTTTCCATCATATAAGTTTCCAATCTACAATTTTAGTTTCCTCTTTACTTCCTTTGCAATCTTTTACTTTTTGTTCCATAAATCAAAAATACCAAAAATATTACTTTACCCATTATCCATCTCTAACGGATCTCACTTTGAAAATAACCGTGAAGGGATTGACAACCCCTTTGTCGCGTTGGGTGCAAGTTGGTGTTTATCTGTGCAGGTATTCGGTGACTTGTGCGTTGTCTCCTACTGGATTGATACCTTGGTTCTCAAGACTAAGGGAAATATGTACTCTACTTTGCTGCATCACCCTTTCCTCTTCAAGGGAAAAACGAACGCAAGCTCAAGAAGTAGCAAGAAGAATTTCTGGCGCCGTTGCCGGGGAGATCTACGCCAAGCCAAGACATACCAAGTACCCATGATAAACTCTCATCTCTTGCATTACATTATTCGCCATTCGCCTCTTGTTTTCCTCTCCCCCACCTCTAAAATGATTTTCAAAAAGATTTGCCTTTTCTTCGCCCCTCTTCTATTCGTCTTCTTCATCTGCTTTTTATGTGCTCGTGTGTTGGATTGCTTTCTTTGTCAACACCAATAATAATGACCTTATTAGTACTCAGATTGCTCCCGCTACTAATGCGGAATCTTGTGAAATTAATGCTGCTTTGCTGAATCTTGTTATGAAAGATCAATTTTTCGGCCTTCCTAGTGAAGATGTCGCATTGTTGGATGAAGCGGCCCGGACTGACATTACGCGTAAGCTTACGCAAGACTGGTTCGGCGGTATTGTTGGATGAAGCGGCCCGGACTGACATTACGCGTAAGCTTACGCAAGACTGGTTCTACCGACGTGCTTTGCACACAGGTGGCTGGCGGGTGTCAGTTTCTCCAACTTTATTTGAACCGAGTGTGGCTACACCCGGTCCTTGCGAAGGTTAAAACAACACCAACTTTACAAACTATCGTTGTGGTTTTGATGCGTAGGTAAGAACGGTTCTTGCTAAGCCCGTAGCAGCCACGTAAAACTTGCAACAACAAAGTAGAGGACGTCTAACTTGTTTTTGCAGGGCATGTTGTGATGTGATATGGTCAAGACATGATGCTAAATTTTATTGTATGAGATGATCATGTTTTGTAACCGAGTTATCGGCAACTGGTACGAGCCATATGGTTGTCGCTTTATTGTATGCAATGCAATCACCCTGTAATGCTTTACTTTATCACTAAGCGATAGCGATAGTCGTGGAAGCATAAGATTGGCGAGACAACAATGATGCTACGATGGAGATCAAGGTGTCGCGCCGGTGACGATGGTGATCATGACAGTGCTTCGGAGATGGAGATCACAAGCACAAGATGATGATGGCCATATCATATCACTTATATTGATTGCATGTGATGTTTATCTTTTATGCATCTTATCTTGCTTTGATTGACGGTAGCATTATAAGATGAGCTCTCACTAAATTTCAAGATAAAAGTGTTCTCCCTGAGTATGCACATTGCCAAAGTTCGTCGTGCCCAGACACCACGGATCGGGTGTGATAAGCTCTACGTCCATCTACAACGGGTGCAAGCCAGTTTTGCACACGCAAAATACTCAGGTTAAACTTGACGAGCCTAGCATATGCAGATATGGCCTCGGAACACTGAGACCGAAAGGTCGAGCGTGAATCATATAGTACATATGATCAACATAGTGATGTTCACCATTGAAAACTACTCCATTTCACGTGATGATCGGTTATGGTTTAGTTGATTTGGATCACGTGATCACTTAGAAGATTAGAGGGATGTCTTTCTAAGTGGGAGCTCTTAAGTAATATGATTAATTGAACTTAAATTTATCATGAACTTAGTACCTGATAGTATCTTGCTTGTCTATGTTAGATTGTAGATAGATGGCCCGTGCTGTTGTTCCATTTAATTTTAATGCGTTCCTTGAGAAAGCAATGTTGAAAGATGATGGTAGCAATTACACGGACTGGGTCCGTAACTTGAGGATTATCCTCATTGCTGCTCAGAAGAATTACGTCCTGGAAGCACCGCTGAGTGCCAGGCCTGCTGCTGATGCAACTGCAGACGTTAAGAACGCCTGGCAGAGCAAAGCTGATGACTACTCGATAGTTCAGTGTGCCATGCTTTACGGCTTAGAACCGGGACTTCAACGACGTTTTGAACGTCATGGAGCATATGAGATGTGCCAGGAGTTGAAGTTAATATTTCAAGCAAATGCCCGGATTGAGAGATATGAAGTCTCCAATAAGCTCTACAGCTGCAAGATGGAGGAGAATAGTTCTGTGAGTGAGCATATACTCAGAATGTCTGGGTACCATAATCACTTGACTCAGCTGGGAGTTAATCTTCCGGTTGATAGTGTCATTGACAGAGTTCTTCAATCACTGCCACCAAGCTACAAAAGCTTCATGATGAACTATAATATGCAAGGGATGAATAAGACAATTCCCGAGCTCTTCGCAATGCTAAAAGCTGCGGAAGTAGAAATCAAGAAGGAGCATCAAGTGTTGATGGTCAATAAGACCACCAGTTTCAAGAAAAAGGGTAAAGGGAAGAAGAAGGGGAACTTCAAGAAGAACAGCAAGAAAGTTGCTGCTTAGGAGAAGAAACCCAAGTCTGGACCTAAGCCTAAGACTGAGTGCTTTTACTGCAAGCAGACTAGTCACTGGAAGCGGAACTGCCCCAAGTATTTGGCGGATAAGAAGGATGGCAAGGTGAACAAAGGTATATGTGATATACATGTTATTGATGTGTACCTTACTAGAGCTTGCAGTAGCACCTGGGTATTTGCTACTGGTTCTGTTGCTAATATTTGCAACTCGAAACAGGGACTACGGATTAAGCGAACACTGGCAAAGGACGAGGTGACGATGCGCGTGGGAAATGGTTCCAAAGTCGATGTGATCGCAGTCGGCACGCTACCTCTACATCTACCTTCGGGATTAGTATTAGACCTAAATAATTGTTATTTGGTGCCAGCGTTGAGCATGAACATTATATCTAGATCTTGTTTGATGTGAGACGATTATTCATTTAAATCAGAGAATAATGGTTGTTCTATTTATATGAGTAATATCTTTTATGGTCATGCAACCTTGAAAAGTGGTCTATTTTTGATGAATCTCGATAGTAGTGATACACATATTCATAATGTTGAAGCCAAAAGATGCAGAGTTGATAATGATAGTGCAACTTATTTGTGGCACTGCCGTTTAGGTCATATCGGTATAAAGCGCATGAAGAAACTCCATACTGATGGACTTTTGGAACCACTTGATTATGAATCACTTGGTACTTGCGAATCGTGCCTCATGGGCAAGATGACTAAAACGTCGTTCTCTGGTACTATGGAGAGAGCAACAGATTTGTTAGAAATCATACATACAGATGTATGTGGTCCGATGAATGTTGAGGCTCATGGCGGATATCGTTATTTTCTCACCTTCACAGATGATTTAAGCAGATATGGGTATATCTACTTAATGAAGCATAAGTCTGAAACATTTGAAAAGTTCAAAGAATTTCATAGTGAAGTTGAAAATCATCGTAACAAGAAAATAAAGTTTCTACGATCTGATCATGGAGGAGAATATTTGAGTTACGAGTTTGGTCTACATTTGAAACAATGCGGAATAGTTTTGCAACTCACGCCACCCGGAACACCACAACGTAATGGTGTGTCCGAACGTCGTAATCGTACTTTACTAGATATGGTGCGATCTATGATGTCTCTTACAGATTTACCGCTATCATTTTGGGGTTATGCTTTAGAGACGGCCGCATTCACGTTAAATAGGGCACCATCGAAATCCGTTGAGACGACGCCTTATGAACTATGGTTTGGCAAGAAACCAAAGTTGTCGTTTCTGAAAGTTTGGGGCTGCGATGCTTATGTGAAAAAGCTTCAACCTGATAAGCTCGAACCCAAATCATAGAAATGTGTCTTCATAGGATACCCAAAGGAGACTGTTGGGTACACCTTCTATCACAGATCTGAAGGAAAGACATTCGTTACTAAGAATGGATCCTTTCTAGATAAGGAGTTTCTCTCGAAAGAAGTGAGTGGGAGGAAAGTAGAACTTGATGAGGTAACTGTACCTGCTCCTCTATTTGAAAGTAGTTCATCACAGAAACCGGTTTCTGTGGAGCCTACACCAATTAGTGAGGAAGTTAATGATGATGATCATGGAAATTCAGATCAAGTTACTACTGAACCTCGTAGATCAACCAGAGTAAGATCCGCACCAGAGTGGTACGGTAATCCTGATCTGGAAGTCATGCTACTAGATCATGATGAACCTACGAACTACGAAGAAGTGATGGTGATCCCAGATTCCGCAAAATGGCTTGAGGCCATGAAATCTGAGATGGGATCCATGTATGAGAACAAAGTGTGGACTTTGGTTGACTTGCCCGATGATCTGCAAGCAATTGAGAATAAATGGATCTTCAATAAGAAGACTGACACTGACGGTAATGTTACTGTCTACAAAGCTTGACTTGTTGCGAAAGGTTTTCGACAAGTTCAAGGGATTGACTACAATGAGACCTTCTCACCCGTAGCGACGCTTAAGTCTGTCCGAATCATGTTAGCAATTGCCGCATTTTATGATTATGAAATTCGGCAAATGGATGTCAAAACTGCATTCCTGAATGGATTTCTGGAAGAAGAGTTGTATATGATGCAACCGGAAGGTTTTGTCGATCCAAAGGGAGCTAACAAAGTGTGCAAGCTCCAGCGATCCATTTATGGACTGGTGCAAGCCTCTCGGAGTTAGAATAAACGCTTTGATAGTGTGATCAAAGCATTTGATTTTGTACAGACTTTTGGAGAAGCCTGTATTTACAAGAAAGTGAGTGGGAGCTCTGTAGCATTTCTGATATTATATGTGGATGACGTATTGTTGATTGGAAATGATATAGAATTTCTGGATAGCATAAAGGGATACTTGAATAAGAGTTTTTCAATGAAAGACCTCGGTGAAGCTGCTTATATATTGGGCATCAAGATCTATAGAGATAGATCAAGACGCTTAATTGGACTTTCACAAAGCACATACCTTGACAAAGTTTTGAAGAAGTTCAAAATGGATCAAGCAAAGAAAGGGTTCTTGCCTGTGTTACAAGGTGTGAAGTTGAGTAAGACTCAATGCCCGACCACTGCAGAAGATAGAGAGAAAAAGAAAGATGTTCCCTATGCTTCAGCCATAGGCTCTATCATGTATGCAATGCTGTGTACCAGACCTGATGTGTGCCTTGCTATAAGTCTAGCAGGGAGGTACCAAAGTAATCCAGGAGTGGATCACTGGACAGCGGTCAAAAACATCCTGAAATACCTGAAAAGGACTAAGGATATGTTTCTCGTTTATGGAGGTGACAAAGAGCTCATCGTAAACGGTTACGTTGATGCAAGCTTTCACACTGATCCGGATGATTCTAAATCGCAAACCGGATACATGTTTACATTAAATGGTGGAGCTGTCAGTTGGTGCAGTTCTAAACAAAGTGTTGTGGCGGGATCTACATGGGAAGCGGAGTACATAGCTGCTTCGAAAGCAGCAAATGAAGGAGTCTGGATGAAGGAGTTCATATCCGATCTAGGTGTCATACCTAGTGCATCAGGTCCAACGAAAATCTTTTGTGACAATACTGGTGCAATTGCCTTGGCGAAGGAATCCAGATTTCACAAGAGAACCAAACACATCAAGAGATGCTTCAATTCCATCCTGGATTTAGTCCAGGTGGGAGACATAGAAATTTGCAAGATGCATACGGATCTGAATGTTGCAGACCCATTGACTAAGCCTCTTCCACGAGCAAAACATGATCAGCACCAAGGCTCCATAGGTGTTAGAATCATTACTGTGTAATCTAGATTATTGACTCTAGTGCAAGTGGGAGACTGAAGGAAATATGCCCTAGAGGCAATAATAAAGTCATTATTTATTTCCTTATATCATGATAAATGTTTTTTATTCATGCTAGAATTGTATTAACCGGAAACATAATACATGTGTGAATACATAGACAAACAGATTGTCACTAGTATGCCTCTACTTGACTAGCTCGTTGATCAAAGATGGTTATGTTTCCTAACCATAGACATGAGTTGTCATTTGATTAACGGGGTCACATCATTAGGAGAATGATGTGATTGACATGACCCATTCCGTTAGCTTAGCACACTATCATTTAGTATTCTGCTATTGCTTTCTTCATGACTTATACATGTTCCTATGACTATGAGATTATGCAACTCCCGTTTACCGGAGGAACAGTTTGTGTGCTACCAAACGTCACAACGTAACTGGGTGATTATAAAGGTGCTCTACAGGTGTCTCCAAAGGTACCTGTTGGGTTGGCGTATTTCGAGATTAGGATTTGTCACTCCGATTGTCGGAGAGGTATCTCTGGGCCCTCTCGATAATGCACATCAGTTAAGCCTTGCAAGCATTGCAACTAATGAGTTAGCTGCAGGATGATGTATTACGAAACGAGTAAAGAGACATGCCGGTAACGAGATTGAACTAGGTATTGAGATATCAACGATCGAATCTCGGGAAAATAACATACCGATGACAAAGGGAACAACGTATGTTGTTATGCGGTTTGACCGATAAAGATCTTCGTAGAATATGTGGGAGCCAATATGAACATCAAGGTTCCTCTATTGGTTATTGACCGAAGACATGTCTCGGTCATGTCTACATAGTTCTCGAACACGTAGGGTCCGCACGCTTAAAGTTTCGATGACAGTTGTATTATGAGTTTATATGATTTGATGTACCGAAGGTTGTTCGGAGTCCCGGATGTGATCCCGGACATGACAAGGAGTCTCTAAATGGTCGAGACATGAAGATTGATATAATGGAAGCCTATGTTTGGATATCGGAAGTGTTCCCGGTGAAATCGGGATTTTACCGGAGTACCGGGAGGTTACCGGAACCCTCGGGGACTTAATGGGCCTTAGTGGGCCTAGGTGGAAGAGAGGAGAGGCGGCTAGGGCTGGGCCGCGTGCCCCTCCCCCCAGTCCGAATAGGAGAAGGAGAGGGGGGTGGTGCCCCCCTTCCTTCTTCTCCTCCACTCTTTCCCCCTCCCTAGTCTTAATCCAACTAGGAAAAGGTGGGAGTCCTACTCCCGGTGGGAGTAGGACTCCTCCTGGCGCGCCTCCTCCCTGGCCGGCCGCACCCCCCTTGCTCCATTATATAAAGGGGCAGGGGGCACCCCAAAGACACAACAATTGATCTGTTTGATCTTTTAGCCGTGTGCGGTGCCCCCTCCACCATAGTCCACCTCGATAATACTATAGCGGTGCTTAGGCGAAGCCCTGCGTCGGTAGAACATCAACATTGTCACCACGCCGTCGTGTTGACGAAACTCTCCCTCAACACTCGGCTGGATCGGAGTTCGAGGGACGTCATCGGGCTGAACGTGTGCTGAACTCGGAGGTGCCATACATTCGGTACTTGATTGGTTGGATCGTGAAGACGTACGACTACATCAACCGTGTTGTTCTAACGCTTCCACTTTCGGTCTACAAGGGTACATAGACAACACTCTCCGCTCTTGTTGCTATGCATCACCATGATCTTGTGTGTGCGTGGGATTTTTTTTGAAATTACTAAGTTCACCAACAGTTACAATGCTTACAAGGCCATGTGCGCACTAGGCATGGTGTACCAGTGTGGGAGCACAAAAAATAGGGGGTATGCTCAGCCCCACTACTAAACTAGAAACTAAGCACCGAGGAAGATGTTTTGTAATCTGGTGGCGCCCGCCTTCGCCCAAAGGAGCGCCTCGTCCTTGATGGTGTCGGAGGTGAGGGTGATCTATGGTCTTGCTCCCTCAAAGATGCAAGCATTGCGGTGCTTCCATAGCCACCACGCTGACATGATTATAAGGGATGATAGGCCCTTGCGCATGGAGGCCGGCGCAAGGTCTAGAGAGGAGCTCCACCAGATCTGAAATGGCATGTCGGGGGTGGGGTGGCCAGTCGGCGCACGAGCCCAACCCAGAATCTCATGCCAAACTTGGGAGAGAAAGAGCAGCCAGCATGATATGTGTTTTGCTTGGAGCATCTTCTATTATTTGAGTCTTTGCTTTTTAGTTTGCCACAATCATCCTTGCTGTACACACCTTTTGAGAGAGACATGCATGAATCGTGATTTATTAGAATACTCTATGTGCTTCACTTATATCTTTTGAGGTAGGCAATTTTGCTCTAGTGCTTCACTTATATCTTTTTAGAGCACGACTGTGGTTTTATTTTATATAAATTGATAAACTCTCGTACTTCACTTATATTATTTTGAGAGTCTCTAAACAGCATGGTAATTTGCTTTGGTTATAAATTTAGTCCTAATATGATAGGCATCCAAGAGGTATATAATAAAAACTTTCATATAAAGTGCATTGAATACTATGAGAAGTTTGATTCCTTATGATTGTTTTGAGATATGAAGATGATGATATTGGAGTCATGCTAGTAAGTAGTTGTGAATTTGAGAAATACTTGTGTTAAGGTTTGTGAGTCCCGTAGGATGCACGTAAGGTGAACCGTTACGTAACGAAGTTGGAGCATGAGATATTTTTTGATTGTCTTCTTTATGAGTGGCGGTCGGGGACGAGCGATGGTCTTTTTCTACCAATCTATCCCCCCTAGGAGCATGCGCATAGTACTTTGTTTCGATGACTAATAGATTTTTGCAATAAGTATGTGAGCTCTTTATGACTAATGTTGAGTCCATGG
Organism: Triticum aestivum; assembly: GCF_018294505.1. Taxonomy (NCBI): domain Eukaryota; kingdom Viridiplantae; phylum Streptophyta; class Magnoliopsida; order Poales; family Poaceae; genus Triticum; species Triticum aestivum. The sequence goes on from NC_057803.1 coordinate 241,853,397, forward strand.
ATTATACGCACTCTCACCCTTCCACCATTGCTAGCCTCTCTTGTACCGAGCAACTTTCGCCGGTATCATAAACCCACCGTATACCTTCCTCAAAACAGCCACCATACCTACCTACTATGGCATTTCCTTAGCCATTCCGAGATATATTGCCATGTAAATTTCCACTGTTCCGTTTATTATGACACACATCATCATTTTCATATTGCTTTGCATGATCATGTAGTTTACATCGTATTTGTGGCAAAGCCACCGTTCATCATTTTTTACATGTCGCTCTTGATTCATTGAACATACTGGTACACCGCCGGAGGCATTCATATAGAGGCATATCTTGTTCTAGTATCGAGTTGCAATTTTTCAGTTGTAAGTAAATAGAAGTATGATGATCTTCCTTTTTAGAGCATTGTCCCATGTGAGGAAATAAAACAAAAAAAGAGAGAAAGAAAAAAGAGAAAAGAAGAGAAAGGAAGAAAAAAGAAAAAAGAAAAAGAAAGAAAGAAAAATGAGAGAAAAAGAGAGAAGGGGCAATGTTACTATCCTTTTCCATACTTGTGCTTCAAAGTATCACCTTAATCTTCATGAGAGAGAGAGTCTCCTATGTTATCACTTTCATATACTAGTGGGAATTTTTGATTATAGAACTTGGCTTGTATATTCCAATGACGGGCTTGCTCAAAATGCCCTAGGTATTCTTGAGCAAGCAAGTTGGATGCACACCCACTTAGTTTTCTTTTTGAGCTTTCATAAACTTATAGCTCTAGTGCATCCGTTGCATGGCAATCCCTACTCGATCACATTGATATCTATTAATGGGCATCTCCATAGCTTGTTGATACGAGTAGTTGATGTGAGACTATCTCCCTCTTTTTGTCTTCTCCACAACCACCTTCTATTCCACCTATAGTGCTATGTCCATGTCTCATGCCCATGTATTGCGTGAAAGTTGAAAAGGTTTGAGAACATCAAAAGTATGAAACAATTGCTTGGCTTGTCATCGGGGTTGTACATGATTTAAATATTTTGTGTGATGAAGATGGAGCATAGCCAGTCTATATGATTTTGTAGGGATAAGCTTTCTTTGGCCATGTTATTTTGAGAAGACATAATTGCCTTGTTAGTATGCTTGAAGTATTATTGTTTTTATGTCAATATTAAAATTTTGCTTTGAATCATACGGATTTGAACATTCATGGCACAATAGAGAAAATTACATGGATAAATATGTTAGGTAGCATAGCACATCAAAAATTCTGTTTTATCATTTACCTACTCGAGGACGAGCAGAAATGTAACGCCCGGATAATTAAGATACAGTGAACCTATGATAATGATGCCACGTCACCTCCGTTAGTATTGCTAATCTCTCGTTAGTTCAAAAACCGGTTAAAAATCAATTCAAATATGGCAAACAACAAAATTTTCAAACTTCAAAACTAAAATGTTCGTAGTGTGCCAAACAATGCCTAGGTATTTAAGGTGAAGGAAACACACTTTTACAGAATGCCTAAATATTTTAAATTGAATTAAAAAAGGAAATAAATAAAAGAAAAAGGAAAAAACCTAACAAAACTAAAGAGAAAAGGAAAACCCCCCAAACCCCCTGGGCCAACTGGCCCAGCTAACCAACAGCCAGGCCGGCCCAACCGGCCCAGGCCGCCCCCACTCCCCATAACCCCCTGGGCGACCAAACCCTAACCCCCCAACCCACTCACTCACCCCACTCCCCCACCCACGTCGCCCCCTCTCCCGATCCCCATCTGGATTGGGGCATAACCCATCGCCGCCGCCCGAGGACCCCGCCGGAGGCCACCTCGCCGGAGCCACCCTGCCGAATCGCCGCTCGCCTCCCCGTCGCCCGGTCGTCACCGTCCTCCTCCTCAACCCCCACTACCTAGACCCCACGGCCCCGTGGTGAGTGAGGGAGTCCTGGACTAAGGGGTCCTCGAGCGTCCGGCCTGTTATCCATGGGCCGGACTGATGGGCTGTGAAAACATGAAGACCGAAGACTCTACCTGTGTCCGGATTGGACTCTCCTTGGCCGTGGAAGGCAAGCTTGGTGACTGGCTATGAAGATTCCTTCTTATGTAACTGACTCTATGTAAACCCTAGATCCCCTCGACGTCTATATAAACCAGAGGGGATAGTCCGGAAAGACATATTCATTACCATAGTCATATAGGCTAGGCTTCTAGGGTTTAGCCATCACAATCTCATGGTAGATCAACTCTTGTAACACCCATATTCATCAATATCAATCAAGAAGGACGTAGGTTGTTACCTCCATAGAGAGGGCCCTAACCTAGGTAAACATTGTGTCCCCTGTCTCCTGTTACCATCGATCCTAGACACACAGTTCGGGACCCCCTACCCGAGATCCGCCAGTTTTGACACCGACATTGGTGCTTTCATTAAGAGTTCCACTGTGCCATCCATGAAAGGTTCGATGGCTCCTTCAATCGTCTACAGTGATGCTGTCCAAGGAGAAACCTTCCTCCCCGGACAGATTTTCGTGTTCAGCGGCTTCGTACTGTGACCAACTCGCTTGGCCATCTGGTGCAGATCGATAGCTACGCCCCTGGTCACCAGGTCAGGTTTGGAAGCTTGAACTACGTCATGGATATCCGTGGAGACTTGATCTTCAATGGATTTGAGACCGCAGCGATCGCTCCCCCTCGCTCCGATGAACATGACCTAAATCTGTCACCAGATCACATCCAGTGGATGGTCCCTGCTACTGCGACGGCCTTAGAACCGGAGCAGATCGTGCCATCCGAAGTCACAGAGTCCCCGGCGTTGGAGCCGCACACGGACTCGACACCCCGTGATATCTATGTCAATGGAACTCCGGACTTGTCTCCGGCTATGAGTTCCGAATCGGGAACGCCTGCGGACACCGGGCTGGACCGATTATCCATTTTCGAATTTAGCGCCGAAGACATCTTCCAGCACTCACCTTTGGGTGATGTGCTAAACTATTTAAAGAACTTGTCCTTGGAAAAGGACTCACAGCCAAACTATGTTCGGTTCGAGCCAGAGGCTGACGAGGGGAAATTTTGTTTCCCACCTGCCACCCACTTCATGGCCACTGTCGAGACTTAACCGACGTGCTCGATTACGGCTCCGAAGACATCGACGGTATGGACGACGATGCCGAACAGGAGCAAGGCAAAAACCCGTCATTTACTGGACGTTGGACGGCCACCTCTTCGTACGATGTGTACATGGTCGACACACCTAAAAAATCTAGCGACGATGACAAAGGAGATCCAGTTGCGAATAATCCTTCTGAGACACAGCCCAAACGCCGGCGCCCTAAACGCCGCTCTAAGCCTCTTCGCTCAAATGACGGAAATACTGGCACCGGGGAGAATAGTACTCCAGGTGACACCGAAAACAATGAAGACCCTGTCGAGGCTGCATCCGAGCAGGAGGAACAAGACAAGGGGCAAGATAACCCTGATAATCAGACCATGCCCAATGACCCAGACGATGATAGTCATCATCCAATCTCCGAGGATGATGAGAGCTTCAGTAATGAGGACTTCATCGTGCATGAGGCACCCCTCGAGCAGGAGCACTTCAAGCACCAGCTAATAGCCACTGCAAGAAGCCTGAAGAAAAAGCAACATCTTCAAGCTGATCAAGACCTGCTCATTGACAGATGGACTGATGTCCTGGCAGCCGAAGAACTTGACCTCAAGCGCCCAGCCAAGAGTTAACCAAAGCGTAGACTACTACCTTAGTTCGATGAGGAGGCACCAAATCACATACCTCCCTTACGCAATGCGGACCGACCACCACGCGGTCGGGAGAGTGCGGCGGACCGACTACCTCGCGGTTGGGATAAAGCGGCAACTCTGGCCGAACAACAGCCCACCCCACCACCTCGCAAAAACAGGGACAGAATAGCTCGAGACCATACATACGACCTTCGGCATGAGCTGGACAGTAGAGCAGAACACACCAGATCAATCTACGGATTGCGAGGATGCTTCCTGACTCGGGATGACGGCTACCTATTCGGGCGTGACAAACTTAGTCACACCCGGACCGATAACCGCAGACGCACTCCATCAGAGGTGCGCCGTGAGGCGGCCCGATATAGAGGTGCCGCACACCCTCTCTGCTTCACTGATGAGGTGCTGGATCACGAATTTCCTGAGGGGTTCAAACCTGTCAATATTGAAACATACGACGGAACAACCAACCCCGCGGTATGGATTGAGGACTTTATCCTCCACATCCACATGTCCCATGGAGACAACCTCCACGCCGTCAAATACCTCCCACTGAAACTCAAAGGGCCAGCCAGACACTGGCTGAATAGCCTGTCCAAGAATTCTATCGACAGCTGGGAGGACTTGGAAGAGGCCTTTCTTGACAACTTCCAAGGTACATATGTCCGGCCACCCGATGCTGATGACTTAAGCCACATTGTTCAACAACCTGGAGAAACATCTAGAAAATTCTGGACTAGGTTCCTAACCAAAAAGAACCATATCATTGACTGTCCAGATGCCGAAGCCCTAGAGGCCTTTAAACATAGCATCCGTGACGAATCGCTAGCACGCTACCTCGGCCAAGAAAAACCGAAGTCCATGGCAGCCCTTACGGCACTCATGACCCACTTTTGCGCGGGAGAGGACAGCTGGCTTGCTTGTAGCAAAAGCACAGCCTGCGAGACAGGCCCCTCCGAGGCCAAGAACAGCTCTGGAAAGATCCGGCACAACCGACACAAACGTCGAAGCAATGGCGACAGGACTGATGACACCACCGTTAACGCTGGATTTAGCGGCTCCAAGTCCGGACAACGAAAGAAGCCCTACAAAAGGAACAGCGAGGGACCATCCAGCTTGGATCGCATACTCAATCATCCGTGCCAAATACGTGGTACCCCTGACAAACAAGCCAATCACACCAACACAGACTATTGGGTTTTCAAACAGGCTGGCAAGTTAAATGCCGAAAACAAAGAAAAGGGATCACAAAGTGAGGACTAGGATGAACAGCCCCGGTAGCCGAACACCAGAGGGCATAAGAAATTCCCCCCTCAAGTCAAAATGGTGAACATGATATACGCTACACACATCCCCAAAAGGGAGCGCAAGCAAGCACTTAGGGACGTCTACGTGGTAGAGCCAGTCGCCCCAAAATTCAATCTGTGGTCGTCATTCCCGACCACCTTTGATCGCCGAGATCATCCAACTAGTATCCAGCATGGCGGTTCGGCCGCACTGGTCCTCGACCCAATAATCGACGGATTTCACCTAACATGAGTCCTAATGGACGGCGGTAGCAGCCTCAACCCGCTCTATGAGGATACAGTGCGGAAGATGGGCATTAATCCCTCATGAATCAAACCCACAAAGACTACCTTTAAAGGAGTCATACCAGGCGTTGAAGCCCACTGCATGGGCTCAATCACGCTGGAGGTGGTCTTCGGTTCCCCGGACAACTTCCAAAGCGAGGAGTTAATCTTCGATATCGTCCCCTTCCGCAGTGGCTACCATGCACTACTCGGACGAACCGTGTTTTCTAGATTCAACATGGTACCACACTATGCTTATCTCAAGCTGAAAATGCCCGGTCCGCGCGGCATCATAATAGTCAACGGAAACACAGAGCGCTCCCTCCGGATAGAGGAGCACACTGCCACCCTAGCAGCAGAGGTACAAAATGGCCTTCTCAAGCAGCATCATAGTCTGGCTGCCGAGCCCCTGGACATCGTTAAGAGGGTCTGGACTACACAGCAACAGGACAACGCAGCTCGTCAAGAGCTCAATTAGCAATTCGGCCTCCGTCCAATCCCGATGAAGTAGTGGCATTCATACCACGCGTCCATAACTACGCACTCAAAATTCCATGGGCGACGATGGAGGCACAAGCTACCACGGGATCCACAGTTCGGCCGGACTGATCCCGGACACAGATATAACTTTACCATCTCCTTTTCCCTTGTTTCAGGTTTCTCCTATGGGGGCCTGCCTCGACGGCCTGATTAACGATCCCGTCAAAGGACTAACACACCGGATTGACACGGAGCAAAGGCGTACATGGGAAGCCCAAGAGGCTAACCGTTTTCAGGACCCACGCGCAGTCCGCCTTCGGGTATGGCATGTCAAATAGCCGGTTGCTTATTGCATTATTTTGTACCAATGTGCTTGGATGCATTAACCCAACTATAACGGAAACAGTTCTTGAGCCAAGTTCAAGGGCTCCAGACCCTATCTCTGCTCTCTCTCTGTTTTCCTTTATATTACTTATTTCCTAGCAGTCATACACTCTGGTACGTGTCATATTTGCCAGGGGCTCCCCATCGCCCCACGATACGGCAACAAAGCCCGAACAATCCCTAAAGATAAGTTCGGCATCCCGAATTTGGCATTATATGCATTGGCTCTGAATCATGTCTTTGGTCAACAGTTGGGTTGCCCGACTCCTGTGCTTGCTACCATACGTTCCGCTAAATCGGCTAGGGTAGTAAAGGGAGAACTACTGTGATTGCTCACTGGCCTTGACTAGATGAGCACCTTAGTAGGGAAAGCCGAAAACTGACTGTCATGATACGGCGAGAGCCGGTCAGCTGTTCGAGGGTCCCAAATCATTGGAGATTTTTTCTGCATTATGCGAAAGATCGGCACATCCCGATCAGATGGTGACAGCCCCCTGGGTCGAACCAAGCGCTGCACCTATGCTTTATTATAACACTCCTATGGATAAGTGAGGGCGTTTAAGTCGTACAGTCCGATTGCCTTGTTCATTGCGCTAAACAACTCCTTCAAGGACCATACAATTGGATCAAGATTGTTTAGATTCCATCCTGAACACCTCCGTACTACCTACGTGAGGGCAGAAGCCGACGACTGGCCAACCCTCAGATTACATACAAAATGGCCGCACAGGAGGAAACAATTCAAAGCATAACAATATTACATTACGAAACATGCTTTGTTCCCATAATACAAGTCAAAGGTAACATGAATACATTTACTCAAATACAATATCCTCCGAACATTGTGCTGCCGCAAGACGAGAACCCTCCAAAACATCTGCAAAATACCGTTCGGGTGTGCGGTGTTCCTTGCCCTCTGGTGGCCCTCTGGCCACCTCGACGACATCCATCTTCGCCCACGACATCTTGCAACGGGCGAAGGCCATGCGCGCACCTTCAATGCAGGCCGAGAGCTTGACGACGTCCAGCCGAGGACATGCATTCACCATTAGCCTCACAAGTCTAAAGTAGCTGCTTGGCATAGCTTCGGCTGGCCATAGCTGGATTATGAAATCCTTCATGGCTATTTCGGCCACCCTATGCAGCTCCACCAGCTGTTTCAGCTGATCGATGAAGGACACGGAATGCTCTGGCGCCGCATACTGCGACCAGAATAGCTTCTTCGTAGAACCCCCTCCTTCGACACGGTATAACTCTGTGGCATCTGAAACACTGCATGGTAAATCCGCAAATGCTCCCGGGGAACTCCGGACCCGGGTTAGTAAAAGGTACTGCTTCTCCGCATACTTGCTTTGCATCTTAAATGCCTTACCCGCCGTGATCTTCTTGGCCTCCTGGATCTCCTGGAGGGCAGCCTGGGCCTCATTCCATGCGGTCTCTGTGCTCTGACGAGCGTTGGCGAGTTCGGTCCCTTGAACCGACGAATCATGCTCCAAGGCTTCGTATTTCTTGACCGCATCCTGGAGCTCTTGCTGGATTTCTTTGACCCAGGCCTTGGACTTCTTACGGGTGGCTTACTGCTGGACAGCCTTCTCCTTGGCCTCGCCCAGGGCCTTGGAAGAGGGGTTAATCATAAGTGGGATGCTCGTCCAAGGAAGGGTAGTAACCAAGCACTGATCCACCCACATATCAAATTATCAAAGTACCGAATGCGACTCATATGAGCGTGATGAAAACTAGCTTGACGATAATTCCCATGTGTCCTCGGGAGCGCTTTCCTTTATATAAGAGTTTGTACAGGCTTGTCCTTTGCTACAAGAAGGATTGGGCCATCTTGCTGCACCTTATTTACTTTTATTACTTGTTACCCGTTACAAATTACCTTATCACAAAACTATCTGTTACCGATAATTTCAGTGCTTGCAGAGAATACCTTACTGAAAACCGCTTATCATTTCCTTCTGCACCTTGTTGGGTTCGACACTCTTACTTATCGAAAGGACTATGATAGATCCCCTATACTTGTGGGTCATCAAGACTCTTTTCTGGCCCTGTTGCCGGGGAGTGAAGCGCCTTTGGTAGGTGGAATTTGGTAAGGAAAATTTTATATAGTGTGCTGAAATTTACTGTCACTTGTTACAATGGAAAGTAATCCTATGAGGGGCTTGTTCGGGATATCTTCACCCTGATCAGTAGAGCAAAGAGTTGCTCCTCAACCTACTGAACCTACTGAAAATGTTTACTTTGAAATTCCTTAGGGTATGATAGAGAAACTGCTGGCTAATCCTTTTACAGGAGATGGAACATTGCATCCCGATTTGCACCTAATCTATGTGGATGAAGATTGTGGATTATTTAAGCTTGCAGGTATGCCCGAGGATGTTATCAAGAAGAAGGTCTTCCCTTTATATTTGAATGGAAATTCATTGACATGGTTTAGGCTATGTGATGATATGGGATAATGGAACTACAATCGATTGAAATTGGAATTTCATCAGAAGTTTTATCCTATGGATCTGGTTCATCGTGATCGTAATTATATATATATATTTTGGCCTCGCAAAGGAGAAAGCATCGCTCAACCTTGGGGGAGGCTTAAGTCAATGTTATATTCATGCCCCAATCATGAGCTGTCAAGAGAAATTATTATTCAAAAAATTTATGCTCGGCTTTCTCTCAATAATCGCTCCATGCTCGATACTTCTTGTATTGGATCTTTTATGATGAATACTATCGAATTCAAATGGGATTTATTGGAAAGAGTTAAATGCAACTCTGAAGATTGGGAACTCGAGAAGGTAAGGAGTCAGGTATAACACCTAAGTTTGATTGTGTTAAATCTTTTATGGATACAAATGCTTTCCGTGAATTTAGCACTAAATATGGACTTGACTCTGAGATAGTAGCTTCTTTTTGTGAATCCTTTGCTACTCATGTTTATCTCCCTAGAGAGAAGTGGCTTAATATATCATCCTCCCATTGAAGCAAAAGTAGTTGAACCTATTAATGTTGAAGAAAAGACTATCACTTATAATGTTGATCCTATTGTTCCTACCGCTTATATTGAGAAACCACCTTTCCCTGTTAGAATAAAGGATCATGCTAAAGCTTCAACTATGGTTCGTAAGAGTAATACTAGAACACCTACACCCTTTGAGAAAATTAAAGTTTAACCTAGTATTGCTATGGTTAAAAATCTCTTGTCCGATAATATTGATGGGCATGCTATTTACTTTTGTGATGAAGCTGCTAGAATTGCTAGACCTGATACTAAAAATAAACATAGACCTGTTGTAGGCATGCCTGTTATTTCTGTTAAAATAGGAGATCATTGCTATCATGGCTTATGTGATATGGGTGCTAGTGCGAGTGCAATACCTCATTCTTTATATGAAGAAATTATGCATGATATTGCACCTGCTGAGATAGAAGGTATTGATGTTAGTATTAAGCTTGCCAATAGAGATACTATTTCACCAGTTGGGATTGTTAGAGATGTTGAAGTCTTGTGCAGGAAAGTTAAATATCCTACTGATTTTCTTGTTCTTCCTTCCCCACAAGATGACTTTTGCCCCATTATATTTGGTAGACCCTTCTTGAATACTGTTAATGCTAAGATAGACTGCAAAAAGGATGTTGTTTCTGTTGGTTTAGGGGATATGTCTCATGATTTTAATTTTGCTAACTTTCATAGACAACCCCATGATAAAGAATTGCCTAGTAAAGATGAAATTATTGGTCTTGCCTCTATTGCCGTGCCTCCTAATGATCCTTTAGAACAATATTTACTAGACCATGAAAATGATATGTTTATGAATGAAAGAAGGGAAATAGATGAAGTATTCTTTAAACAGGGACCTATTTTGATACACAACTTTCCTGTTGAAATTCTAGGGGATCCTCCTCCACCCAAGGGTGATCCCGTGTTTGAGCTTAAACCATTGTCTGATACTCTTACATATGCTTACCTTGATGAAAAGAAGATATATCCTGTTATTATTAGTGCTAAACTTTCAGAGCAAGAAGAAGAGAAATTATTGAAAACTCTGAAGAAGCACCATGCTGCTATTGGATATACTCTTGATGATCTTAAGTGCATTAGTCCCACTCTATGCCAGCACAAAATAAAATTGGAGAAAGACGCTAAACCGGTTGTTGATCAGCAACGACGGTTAAATCCTAAGATGAAAGAAGTGGTAAGAAAAGAAATACAAAAGCTTCTGGAGGCAGGTATGATTTATCCCGTTGCCGATAGTCAATGGGTATGTCCTGTCCATTGTGTCCCTAAGAAGGGAGGTATTATTGTTGTTCCTAATGATAAGTATGAATTGATCCCACAAAGAATTGTTATAGGTTATAGAATGGTAATTTATTTCCACAAACTAAATAAAGCTACTAAAAACGATCATTACCCTCTACCTTTCATTGATCAACTGCTAGAAAGATTATCCAAACATACACATTTTTGCTTTCTAGACGGTTACTCTGGTTTCTCTCAAATACCTGTGTCGAAAGAGGATCAGGAAAATACCACTTTTACTTGTCCTTTTGATATCTTTGCTTATAGACATATGCATTTTGGTTTATGTAATGCACTTACTACCTTTCAAAGATGTATGACTGCTATATTCTCTAACTTTTGTGAAAAGACTGTTGAGGTTTTCATGGATGATTTTTCTGTATATGGAACTTGCTTTGATGATTGCTTAAGCAACCTTGATCGAGTTTTGTAGAGATGTGAAGAAACAAATCTTGTCTTGAATTGGGAGAAGTGCCACTTTATGGTCAATGAAGGCATTGTCTTAGAACATGAAATTTCTGAAAGAAGTATTGAAGTTGATAAAGCTAAAGTTGATGCTATTGAAAAGATGTCGTGTCCAAAGGACATTAAAGGTATAAGAAGTTTCCTTGGTCATGCCGGTTTTTATAGGAGGTTCATTAAAGACTTCTCAAAAATTTCCAGGCCTCTGACTAATCTCTTACAAAAAGATGTTCCTTTTGTTTTTGATGATGATTGTGTAGAAGCATTTGAATTACTTAAGAAAGCTTTTATTTATCCACCTATTATTCAGCCTCCTGATTGGAATTTACCCTTTGAAATTATGTGTGATGCTAGTGATTATGTTGTAGGGCTGTTCTAGGACAAAGAGTTGATAAGAAATTAAATGTTATCCAATATGCTAGTAAAATTCTAGACAGTGCCCAAAGAAATTATGCTACTACTAAAAAGGAATTTTTAGCAGTTGTATTTGCTTGTGATAAGTTCAGACCTTATATTGTTGATTCTAAAGTAACTATTCACACCAATCATGCTTCTAGTAAATATCTTATGGAAAAGAAAGATGCTAAACCTAGACTTATTAGATGGGTTCTCCTACTACAAGAATTTGGTTTGCATATTATTGATAGAAAGGGAGCTGAGAACCCCATTGCAGACAACTTGTCTAGGTTAGAAAATGTTCTTGATGACCCACTACCGATAGATAATAGCTTTCCTAATGAACAATTAGCTGCCATAAATGCTTCTCGTACTACTCCATGGTATGCTGATTATGCTAATTACATTGTTGCTAAATTTATACCACCTAGTTCCACATACCAACAAAAGAAAAAGTTTTTCTATGATTTAGGTCATTACTTCTGGGATGACCCACATCTCTATAAAGGAGTAGATGGTGTTATTAGACGTTGTGTACCTGAGCATGAACATGAACAGATCCTACGCAAGTGTCACTCCGAGGCTTATGGAGGGCACCATGCTGGAGATAGAACTGCACATAAGGTATTGCAATCCAGTTTTTATTGGCCTACTCTCTTCAAGGATACACGTAAGTTTGTCTTATCTTGTGATGAATGTCAAAGCATTGGTAATATTAGTAGACGTCAAGAAATTCCTATGAATTATTCTCTTGTTATAGAACCATTTGACGTTTGGGGCTTTGATTATATGGGACCATTTCCTTCTTCTAATGGGTATACTGTGACGCCCCCGATTTGACCATACACTAATCATACACGCAAACGTGTACGATCGAGATCAGGGAGTCACGGGAAGATATCAGAACACAAGTCTACAAATAAAATAGGTCATACAAGCATCATATTACAAGCTAGGGGCCTTGAGGGCTCGAATACAAGAGCTCTATCATAGACGAGTCAACAGAAGCAACAATATCTGAGTACAGACATAAGTTAAACAAGTTTGCCTTAAGAAGGCTAGCACAAACTTGGATACATATCGAAAGAGGCGCAGGCCTCCTGCATGGGATCCTCCTAAACTACTCCTGGTCATCATCAGCGGCTTGCACGTAGTAGTAAGCACCTCTAGAGTAGTAGGAGGCGTCGTCGACGGTGGCGTCTGGCTCCTGGACTCCAAGGTCTGGTCGCAACAACCTGGTATAGAAAGGGGGAAAAGAGGGAGCAAAGCAACTGTGAGTACTCATCCAAAGTACTCGCAAGCAAGGAGCTACACTACATATGTATGCATTGGTATCAAATGGAAAAGGGTAACATATGTGGACTGAACTATAGAATGCCGGAATAAGAGGGGGATAGCTAGTCCTATCGAAGACTACGCTTCTGGCAACCTCCATCTTGCAGCATGCCGAAGAGAGTAGATGGTAAGTTCACCAAGTATCATCGCATAGCATAATCCTACACGTCGATCCTATCCTCTTCACCCAGTTAAAGAGCAATCATCGAGTTGTATCTGGCACTTGAAAGGGTGCGTTTTATTAAGTATGCGGTTCTAGTTTTCATAAGGTCGAGGTACAACTCCGGATTGTCCTTTTACTGAGTGTCGTGGAATTGTCATGGCAGATATCCTAGTGTGAGGATTTAGTCGTGGAGCCATCGCATTGAGGTTAACTTAAAGGGGTTAATCAGGACAAAGGACTCGGGGAGCTTATACTGGTTCAACCCCTTACGATGAAGGTAAAAGCCTAATCCAGTTTATGGTTGGTATTGCTAGGGTTTCGATGAGCAGGGAGCGAATTTGCTTGACCCGGCTCTCGATCTGTTGTTTCTTGTCCTAAGCCGCCGCTAGGTCGTCCCCTTATATACACGGGTAGACACCCTGTGGCTTCAGAATCCCGGCCGGCTTATACAATGTATCCGGCTTGGTGACCTTTTACATATGCCTTACAGTACAAGTTTACATATATGGCGGTTTATACTCATGGGCTTTAAGACGCCCTTGGGTCTGGGCCCTCTACTAAGCCTATCTATGAATCCCCATGTGACCTTGGGCTTCATTGTGATGAATCTTCATAGGGTTGACCCGGCCCCTCCTGGGCGGGTCATACCTAATAGTCATATCCCCAACATTAGGCCCTAGGTTGATTTGGACTCCTTCATGTCAACCATCAAGACTTACAAAAATCCTTCCATTCCCACTGCGAAAACCTTGTAACCCGCCATGACGTCATCTCCAAGATTTTTGGAAACCCGCCACGATGTCAACTCCAAGATTTTCGGAAACCCGCCACAACGTCATCTTTAATGGATCTTTATCTTAATGTCTTCTCGAAAATCGAGGCGTCCAATTAGCTGGATAACTATCATTTGGCCTCCTTGTCTTTCGCGCCTGCCTATTTCCTGTCTCCTTATAAATAGCACCCAAAAGCCATCTTCCATTCTTCTCCGTCTCCTTCCTTCCTCACAATGCATTGTCCCTGTACGAACCATGCCGCCGTCGACTCCATTCTCGTCCTCGACTCCGGCCGCTGCATCGCCCTGAGAAGACCAGAGAACTGCAGTGCAACTCCACTACTCTTACAGCTCCAGTAAGTCTTCCTCTGTTCGTCACTAATCTGCCATTAGGGTTTCATCGGTGTTCTTTGGTGTTCATCCGCGTTCATTGTCGTCCTTCTTTTCCTCTATTCAGACCCACATATTAGATCTGAAAGATATGGAAAGTTTGCACGGCGGTAGTTTTAGCACTTGTTTTAATACTAGATCACATTCCCTCCGTGACAGATCTCCTCTAGGGCTTCTCTGTTTTTTCACTGTCGCCTTTTATAGATGAATTTATCCTTTTTTTTTCTAAACGGCAGTAGATCCAAATTTGTAACCTCCATCTGTGGAACTTGTTTGTCTCGGTACTTAGCCATTTTTGTTTTTGGTCATTCCTGATTATCTTAGTCATGGCGGCTTACTCCGCCGGCTTACCTGTACCTCATATATCATTAGCCCTTGCTTAAAACGCAATTATAAACATGCTATGTAGTTGTTGATTTGCAATCCCACCAACTAACTTGATCCGACAAATTATTTCTTTTTAGATCATCCTTTCATCATGCCTCCAAAGATGATGACCACTCGCAACTGGGTCCCTTCCACAGTCACCGAAAGTACTTTGAAAGACTTTGTCATTGTTGGATACTTATCAGAAAAAGTGTCATGTCTTACCGTGCTCCTAACCCGGCTGAAGTGAAACCTCAGCCGAAGGATGGTGAAATTATTGTTTTCACTGACCACATGAACCGGGGCTTCTCACCACCCGGCTCAAAATTCTTTAGAGATGTTCTGCAATTTTTCAAGCTTCATCCGCAAGATATCGGACCCAACTCCATATCAAATGTCTGCAACTTCCAAGTTTTCTGCGAGATTTATCTTCAAGAAGAACCTACTATGGAGCTTTTTAGAGAATATTTCTACCTGAACCGCCAGAACGAATACACGAACTGTCCCAGTTTAGAACTTGGCAGGATTTCGATTCTAAGAAGACGGGATGCCATCTTCCCTTTTGTAGTTCTGCCAAGCCATGCTAAGGACTGGAATCAAGCATGGTTTTATTGCAAGGATTCCTCACCGTCTGATGAAAATCCAATGCCGGGTTACCGTGCTGATCATCTTGACGCCAAATATCAACTTCCTGATAAGCTTTCTGCGTCCGAACGCAAGAAGCTTTTCCCTACAATAAAAAAAGTTCAAGCCTTACTTGGAAATGGCTTAACTAGAGTTGACTTGATCCGCTGTTGGGTCGCATGGTGGATCATCCCACTGAGCCGCCGATCCGGTTTGATGTGTAACTACACCAGAGGAACAGATGACCCGTTACATTATAGTTCCATGCGTCTGACTGAAGAAGCCATCGTGGAAATGGCAACCACTCTTGTCAATAGAAAGTATGAAGACTGCAACATAGTAGGGTTGAATCCTTTCTGCAAGCTTAACCCGGCGACAGAGGTAAATCCTTTGACTTCTTTTTCTTTAGCAGTTTAAATATTTGCATAAATTTCAACATGTTATCCCTCCACAGGCTAAATCTGACATTCAGAAAGTCAAGTATGACCATGAGGCTGCCAAGAAAGCTAGAGCTACTGCGATAGCCGCCAAGAAAACTGTCAGAAAATCGAAGAAGAAGAAACCAACCGCCTCTGAGGTACTCAAGCTGGATGACACCTTTGAGTCGGAGGTAGCCCTTGACTCTCTTGGTCTGTTTTTAACCACTTATTGACACTGCTATTACCAGGATGACACGGGGGCCATCCAGGCAGTGAAAGAAGAGGTAAATATCATTTCCTCCAACTCAAAACCTTTACCAAGGCAGAAACTTCGGTGAGTAACCTGGAAAGTAAGGTTTTCACACCCATTGGCTTATTTAGATCCTCATTTTCTTTTGAAACAATAGCAACATGAGAGCCGCCGACAGACCCGGTCTGGTGGAGATGACAATTTACCCTCCGGCTTACCAAAGACTCCTCGGAAACGCCAGAATGAGGTTCTTTTTGACTTTCAACCCTTGTATTTGTTCAATGAATTACTTTCATTACTCATTTTTTATTCTACCTTTGCAGGAGATTTCCTGATCCTCCTCTGGCGATTCATCACAAACTCAATTGCCAACCTTCAAAACCGCCCCCGGGTAAAGATAACTACCCTTCTTATATATCTTTACATATGCATCATTATACTGACTTGTCTAAATCCTTTTTTTAGCGGTCAAGCAAAGCCCAAGAAAGCAAAGGTGACTAAGCCGGCTGAGAATCCAAAAACCACTGAACCGGAGTAGCCAAACCTTGTACTAGAACACCCTGAAGAACGGGAGCAGTCAACTTTTGTGCCAGAACATGCTGAACAACCAGAGGACCCTGCCTTCAATGTTCAACCGGATGTGCCTAACCCGTCTACGGACGAAACTGCTATCGATCCATCAAGTATTGAGCTATCAAGCTCAGCTAATCCACCGGAGAAATATAGTGATGATGTTTTAATCACTGGTACCAGATTTGTTGAACCGGGGAACCCAACTATTCTAGCTAGACACTCTGCTAAACAAGAAGTTATGGAAAGGCAGAAGGTGAGGTTTGACGTCTCACACTATGCTCATCTGAGTACTAGTGAAGTGTTATCTGGTTATCTCAATCAAGTGCACTCTAGCCGCGATTCAGAAATTGAGATGGTCAAGCAGATGCACCAAAAATATGAGGTACGTTCTCCGGCTTATATAAGTTATATACCCAGCTAGCCTCCAAGTCTTCTGATTATGAAAATATTGAGTGATCTGTAGAGTTAGAAAACCTTAGAAACCTCTGTCTTAGACTCCCTCCAAGTACGGTTTGCAACTAAACCGGATGCTTATAATATTTCAATTTGCATTTGTAGCCCCCAAGGGCCGGTTTATTGCATAGATCTGAACCGTATAGCCCTCATGAGTCGGTTGAGACTGTTGATAGCTTATCCGACTCATTTGTAGAAAAAAGTCAAGCAATATGCATTAGCCCCCAAGTGCCGAGTAATTATTGCTTGCAAAGCACTTGGGACTTTTTTTTAGAAAGAGTTATTCCCTTTGAAAAATTTGCGCGGACAGACATTAGCCCCCAAGTGACAAGTGTTTATTGCTTGAGAAGCACTTGGGACTTGTCTTTTATAACCTGCCATGAAACTGAACAACGTGATGCTGTATGCAGGCTGCAAACGCAGAACTGGAATCCCAACTGTCTGAGGCCAAGCCCGGCTGGCGACTCAAGAGACAGAGACAAAGAAAGATGAATCCAAATTCCAGTTGAGTGTGTCTGAGGCCAAAAAACTGAAGACCAGCTTTACGACAGAGAAAGAGGCTTGGGCCAATGAGAAGACTGCCCTGACGCAGTGCGCTGAGAAGGCTGAGGCGGCTCTAGAAGAGGTTACCACTGAACTTGCCGATTTAAAAAATCATGTGTCTCAGCTGGTTGCTGCAATCTTCAGTAAACCACCTTGCTACGTACTCAAGTTGAGTATTTTCCATTATGTAATCTTTACAGGTCCGAGGAGCAGTAATCTGAGCTGAGATATCGTAGTAAAGCTGAAGGCGGTTTACACTCTGGTTAAACAGCTGTACACCGGAGCCCAACGAACTCTTGCCACCATCTCCCTCGTGAATCATGGGCCGACTCTATTAAGTGACATCTTGAAGAAGCTGTCCATCTTGCCCGCTCGGTTTCAAGAAATCAAGCGATCGTGTGCTAGAGCCGGAGTTGTAATAGCTTTAAGCCGTGATAAAGCCTGGGTGTCAGAATTAGACCCGGCGGATGTAGAAAGAGGGTATACCAGCCTCAACGAAGATGGAATGCCTTTTGATCAAGAAGATTTTGCTGCTTGTGTCAAGGAAATTCATCCTCATGCAACCATCATTGTGAGGAAACCAACCTCAGCAAGTATCAGCTGGGTTTTGATGCGGATAATAAGAAGATGGCGACTCCTTGATATAAAGTGATGGACTTAATCCCGCCAATTCGTAAGCACACTTTTGCCCCTGAGATTAACCCATCTGGTCTGATTGATGATGAAGCTGAATTCGTCGCCCTTCATGGCTTTGACTGGTCCAAACCCAACTTCCAGATGGTGGAGGACAATGAACCAGCAAGGGGTGAGGCGCAACCATCCAGTTAACCGGGTCAGGATTCATGAGTCGGGGCCGATTTATCAGCTGCTATTTGAGACTTAAAAACAGTTATCTTTTGGGCTCGACATGCCTTGTAATAGGCTAGCTTCAAACTTTTTGCTTTGCTATGCCCTCGTGCATATTTGGCTGTTTTATGATACTTCTTTATCCATCGTGTGAGGATACGCAATGTATGTCTGATGATATTATCAATCCTGAAGTTGTTCCTTCATACAACAGATAAAAAATGTCCTAGCGGTTTAAGCTGGACGGATTATATTGCCCCAACATGAATTTATCATGATTTATAACCAAAGATGGTGGAAATAATAATCATTAAAAGATATCATACCTGTGATGGTTGATCACACTATTGGTTTACCAAACTAGTGTAGTGAGGGTTATAACCCACAACTAGAACCCTGATAATTATCAGATGTTGTTGGTTTATGAACAAAACTGGACCGGGTTTTGTTAAAAACACCAGATATTATACTTGCAACTTAGAGTCAAAACCAAGCCGGTTTAATGAACACCGGTGCATTAGAATCATAAAGTATGATAAGTTGCATTAAATAAACCTACAAAATCAAGAGGTTTTGAATTGTCATAACGGTGGCATTGCGTAGATCAAGATAGTTCAAGCTATGGTTCAGATACGACCAAAACCCCCAAGTGATCATCCTGGTGGCCTTACACCTATCAAGAGGGTATAAACTTTGGTTCGAATATGACCAAGCCCCCAAGTGATTTCCCTGGTGGCCTTACGCCAATCAAGAGGGTATAAGCTTTGGTTCGAATACGACCAAACCCCCAAGTGATTTCCCTGGTGGCCTTACACCAATCAAGAGGGTATAAGCTTTGGTTCGAATATGACAAAAGCCCCAAGTGATATTGTGGGCTATGCCCAAGGGGTACCTATGTTTGAGTTGTGCTTTTACAACAGACTCTCTTTGGTCCCTTTAACCTGGGTAGGAAACCCCCAAGTATATATATATTTTTTATAGCCGGTTCAAAGGGTAATCATAACTTCATGCGTAAGCCAGAAACCCCTAGTAACCAAAACTCATTTATGAGGACAGAGGCCCTGCTTTAGCAGGGATGCTGGTTTATTATATCAATCATAATATATACATTGTCTAAATATGTACATAAGGAGAGCCTGTGGCTCAAGCGTAGTATGGCCTAAGCTGAGCAATATTCTAGGGTCGGCGGGTCTCCTCCTCTGACATGCGTGAGTCCTTGTGGTCTCGAACATTGATAAGGTAATATGACCCGTTGTTTAGATTCTTGATGACCACAAAGGGTCCTTTTCTAGGTGGGGACAACTTGTGCATATCAGTCTGATCCTGGATAAGCTGGAGCACCAGGTCACCTTCTTGAAAAGTTCTGGTTTTAACCCGGCGGCTGTGATAACGACGCAGATCTTGCTGGTAAATCACCGAACGAGCTGCTGCTATGTCCCTCTCCTCATCCAACAGATCAAGTGCTTCTTGACGTGCTCTTTCATTGTCTGCTTCCACATAAGCCGCCACCCGAGGCGAGTCATGACGGATGTCACTAGGGAGAACCGCCTCTGCTCCGTAAACCATGAAGAAAGGTGTATATCATGTGGATCTTTTGGGGTGGTGTTGATGCTCCATAACACGGAAGGCAACTGTTCCACCCAACAACCCGACGTCCTATGTAGGGGAACCATGAGCCGGGGTTTAATGCCCTTCAAGATCTCTTGGTTTGCCCTTTCAGCTTGACCATTGGATTGGGGTGAGCCATTGATGACACATCAAGCCGGATATGCTCACGTTGACAGAATTCTTACATGGCACCCTTAGAGAGATTAGTGCCATTGTCTGTTATAATGTTGTGTTGAAACCAAAATAGAAAATCGCCTTCTTCATGAATTGAACTGCTGTTGCTGCATCACACTTGCTGGCCGGCTCTGCCTCTACCCACTTAGTGAACTTATCAACCACCACCAAAAGGTGAGTCTTCTTATCCTTGGATCTTTTGAAAGTCCCAACCATATCGAGCCCCCAAACTGCGAATGGCCAAGTAATGGGAATCATCCTCAACTCTTGAGCCGGCACATGGGCATGGCATGCAAGTTTCTGACATCCATCACACCTGCGGACAAGGTTCTCTGCATGAGCCTTAGGTGTTAGCCAATAAAACCCATGACGGAAAGCTTTAGCCACAAGGGACTTTGAACTGGCATGACAGCCACAATCTCCTTCATGAATTTCTCGTAAGATCTCTGTGACAGCCTGGTTTTTGCCCTCTTTTCTTTGACTGATTTTTAGTTGGTTTGAATTTGAAATTTGGAGTTTTGAATCTTTTCATATGGACTTAAACACTTGGTACCCCTTGTCTTTCACCCAAGACTACTAGGGAAAACCCTATACACAGAGGTATAGCAGTAGCATTGGTCAAAACTCGGCGATAGCGCTACTTAGTAGTAGCGCTTGTTACAAAACCATGCTACAACCATTGTTTTAGCAGTAGCGCATCTCCACAGAAAAGCGCTACTACTAAAATTCCCTCACTAATGCCGGTAGGCTAGGAATAGTAGTAGCAGTTCACCCAGAAGCACGCTACTGCTAAATACTTTGTAGCAGCGCGTTTATGCTGTAGAGCGCTACTGCTATGAAAAAGAAAATAAATAGAAAAATAAGTAGAAAATTAAATGAAAATGAAAGAAATAGAAAAAGGAGAAATGAAAAAAAGAAAATGTAAAGAAAAAAAAGAAAACGAAAATGAAAACAGAAAGGAATAGTTGTAGCGCGTTTCTCTGAAACATGCTATAGCTATCTTAGCTATAACGCGTTTCAGCAAAACACGCTACTGCTAGTTTAACTCAAATCCCGGCACCCCGGGCTCAAAATTTCGCTAAGTCCTTTCCCCCCTCTCTACTCCCGGCCCCCCTGTCCCCCAACTGCTCCATCGCCGGCGTCGCCATGCCGCCTTCGACCACACCGCCACCGCCCGAGGCCGCCTTCGACCACACCGCCGCCGCCCGAGGCCGCCTTCGACCTCACAGTCGTCGCCGAGTCCATCATTGACCTCACTGTCGCCTCCCTCGAGATCACCGCCGCCGCCCTCGACCTCACCGCCGCCGCCCGAGCCAGAGCCTTCCCTCGCCGCCGACCGTAAGGCTTTGCCTCTCCTGTCCGCTACCCTCCTCTCTCTCTCTGCTAGGGCAATTCATATATATGTTGATACTGTGTTCATATGAACCCTAGATTTTTTTAGGGCAGTAGGCATTTTATAGCATTTAGGAAAAATGATTAGCAATTTTTTTAGGAAATTAGCTAGGGCAATTTTTATGAAAATGCCTAAACAGCAATTCCATTTAGCTTTAAACTAATAGAGGGTATATAAATAATAGTAGCATTTAGATTTAAATTAAAAGAGGCTATAAACAAAAAACACTTAGCTATAAAAAAATATTTGGACTACGGACCTGAATTTGTTCCAAATTTCATTCAAATGAAATTTGAATTATTTGGACTTTGGACCTGAATATTTTTGAAGAAATTTGGTGTAGGTACTAAGGTCTTGCTGTGGAAATTTTGGTGAGGTCAGAAGGGTTAGAGAAAATGGAGTTCCTAGACTTTTAGCTTTAGACAAAAAACAAAAGTATTTAGCTATAAATAAAAAAACAGTAGCTATGGCATTTAGCTATAAAAAAATAGAATTGTTTTTCTTTTCAAAAACTTGGTCAAACTAATTGTTGCTATGTAAACAAAAAACAAGCCTGTTTTTATATGATATATGTCATTGATGTTCATTTGCATATTCCATTATTGTTGATTATATCTTTTCATTGAAGTGGCCATGTTATATGCAAATTCCTCAATAGTGTTTGCTCATGTTATATCTTTTCATTGAAGTTGTTCGATTGTGCCCAAGTGTCTTTGTTGTTTCCAGGGAATGATGCTGAGTGGCCTATGTTTTGCCGGAATGTTGATTCATTTCTGTTCCGGCAAATTTCAGGTTCTCGATTTGTCCACTTTTTAGCAAAGTTCATGCCGAAATTTTCCGTGAATTTCGGCATGACTTGTGCTACAAACTAGGACATATCGAGTGCCCGGGATTTGCCGCACCAGGAAGGAGTCAACATTCCTGCAAAATAATAGGCCTTTTTTATGTCATTATTCATTTTATTATGTCATTATTGCCGCACCAGGATGGATGGAACGACATGTTGCAGTGATTGTCAATATATGACAATGTGTCCATTTAGTCCATACTTTCTGTATGACAAAACTTTGAGTTATGCACGGTGAAACGTTATTTGTGATGTAATTAAACTGTCCTCCTCGACTAGCGAAAATCACTCTAGTTAGGTCATTTTGGGGTACGATGAACTTTGTTATTTATACTTATGTTATGATGTTTGTATTTTTGCCAAGTCTGTCTCTTTCTGTTGCTCAACTATATATGTTGCATATCATCGACTCATGTGACAATGCAGGTGTATAGATCATAGATGACGAAGAAGTGCTACGCCAGGAGTATATATATGACAAGTGGCCGGAGTGTCAGGCCCAGGTGTACCAGTTTCCAGTTTCCGAGCGACGGGAAGTAGTTAGTTTAGGTTCACGCTAATGCGAGAGAGGGATACGAACTCATGTACTCAAAGTGATAGCTCTTCTCGCGTATATCATTGTTTAGATGGATGACGATGTATTTGCAAGTAATCGAGACTTGTATCGCTATTTTCGAGATGATGACGAGAGACCACTTTGTGTTGGATGATGATTATGATGATGACATGATTTGATGAGACTAATTGTATGTATATGCTATGATTACATTTGTATGTATGATATGCTAAAGATTATTGTATAAAGCCTATTCAAATACAAAACAAATATGCAGGGAAAAACTAATAAAACTAGTAGTAGCGAGGGGGGAAAATTTTGCAGTAGCGCCGCCTTACCAGTAGCGCTTCCCAGTAAACAGCGCTACAGATAATATCAGCAGCGTCCTTTTCTAAAGAGCACTACAGCTATTCATGTATAGCAGTAGCGTGGGACAACAGGCGCTACTGCTATACGTTAGCTGTAGCGCCTTATTAGTAGTGCCGGTCCCCACGCTACTAAGAGGCCCAAAACCCGCGCTGCTGCTAGGCTCTTCCCTAGTAGTGCAAGTGTCCCATTTCCCTCTCTAGCCATCATTCCCACTCTGGTTCACCTCAAAATAATATTTGTAATATTTTTCTTAAATGAAAAATATTCATTTCCCTCTGTTAAACCATAGCTAGCTCAATGTGCTCCAAAGCAACAACAATTTTTCTTGCCCACAAAAATCTGAGAAAATTCACAAATATTGTTTGAACCCTCAGGCACCTTCCTGAGCAAAAATATTGCATCACTTTTTGGAGTATTTTTTCTATAGAAAATATTTTCTGTTCTTGACCGAAATGGTGGTTTCTACAGCAACTACCATTTTACTTGCTCCATTGTGGCTGATTTTTCTTGTGCATCATCACCTTAGTAGATGATTGCTAACCTCCAAAGCCCAGCACCCAACTCCCAGCCGTTTGACCACAGTAAGCTCTCAAAGTTACTGATCAAAAATCTACTAGGCAGTTGAAATCTATCCTGCTGCGTCTGTATCCAAACCAAAGCGTGGTAATCTTCAAAACTACCACGTACAGCAAGCCAGACATGAAATTTGGACTTAGGCCGGCCTGAGGGCAGAGTTCACGCGGTGACCACGCGTGTACACGATGCCAACCTGCGTGTCGACGCGCTCTGCGTCGCACCCGAGCTTCTGTTGCTCACATGCTCGCTGCCCCGACTGCCTAAGCTTGCCAAACTTCGCCACAATCTTCATCCCAGCTCTCTTAACTCCCTCCTGGCGCTCGTCGACGCCAGAGCTCGCCGCAACGAGCATGGGCGCGGTCTGGCCAACGTAACAGTGCGATGCGCACTATGCTCATCGTCACCCCAGTGCCCCTGTGCTCATCCTCGTTCGCCCATAGTCCCCGCGTGAGCTGCGTCGCCTTCTCCTCCTCTCACTAATGCCATTCGTCGCTGGGCACCATGTCCAGGTGTCCACCGACGAAGCCCGAACCCTCCTCGATGCTCAGCTATAAATGGAGCCCTCCCCAGCCTCCTTGAGCACCATCCACACCTCCCACACACTCCACAATCTCGTAGATTGCCATAGCCTGGCCGGGCAGGCCGCGGCCACCGTCCCCGAGCTCGAGCTCGCCGGCGATCACCTCGGGTCGTCTCCGTAGCTCCATCCCCTCCCAGGCCTGGGCAACCCTTCCAGGGCCTCTGCCGCTCTCCGGTGGTGTTGTTCCGCCTGGTTGGAGCCCCTGGAGTCGCCTCTATTTGCCATCGTCTTCATCTCCGGTGACCTCCGCTCTCTGCCTCCGCTAGAGAGGTTGATTCCGACATCATCCGACCACCCCTAGCTACTCTACGGGTATGGGCAGGTGCGCCTCCATATCCTCTCTCAATCCCTCCCTCTCGTTTTGGACAAGAAGCCCTCGTCGCCAGCATGTGCTCCGGCGAAGCCGCGCCTTCCTCTGTTTCCTTCTCCCTCTCCCCCTCACCTGACTAGCGGGGCCCGCTAGTCAGCCACTCAGCACGTGCGCGAAGCGGTATGATTGGTGGCGCCCCGAGGCTTTACGCCTTCGACGTCACCCCCCTAGTCTGTTTTTATTTAAAATTCAAATTTCATATTTTTCCAGAGAGCTTCAAATAGCCAAAACTCTTTAACCATAAGTCCAAATGAATTGATTCTTTTTGCATTGTGTTCTTTGTAAAGAAAGCTAGCAGCTCGCCAAAATGGGATTTTTCCCTACTGTCTAGATTTTCTGGTGAATTTCAGAAGGGTTCTTGATGTTTTCTTTTTGCGTTTATAAATATTTTCACAGGGTGAGGCTTGTCTTGAGGATCACCAGGAGGCTTGTGAACCTCATCTGCACTAAGGCAAGCCACGGCAACATTTTCATGGTGCCATTACAATATTTGTGATTTTCCTACTTGATTGAATGATTTAATCCATGCATTTAAATCACTATTATGTTATTTATAATCGGTTAGTTGCTTGTTTAAGTTAATATGCTTATTTACAGAAAGTTTAAATCTAACTATGTTGGTAAAGAAACTAGAATTAATTTTTGTTATGAAAGAGTAATATAGTTATGGATATAAGTAATTATATGGAGTTATTTTTCTAGCATGAGAAAAATGATAAATTTGCTAGAAAAGATTCTGTTTAAAGTAAGGTTTAATCCTAACCAGAGAAGTGTCATGAGTTGTTGATGTTTATGCTTAGTGTGGATATAGTTGACTCAGTCATTTCCGTTGATATGTGATGCATATGTTAGTGTTGCATTTCATGGCATACTATGACACCGGTTACTTTCACTTTAAGTTGAACCTGATAATAACTCAACTTGAATATATCGTTGACCGGGTCATGGTGCCACTGAATCGAGTTTTTCCCAGTGCAACCACATTTGCCTTTATGGGAAGGCCTTTATTCGGTTCGTTTTCATGCCTCTGGTCGGTGCCTCCAATGAGGGAAGGTTATGGGCGTGTGGTACACTAGCCCGGTAAGCATACATAACCTTATGTGCCCGTTGTTGAGATTTTTGGTACCGTGTCCCCGTGTGGGACAGTTTATGTTTTGGCCACGACAGCGGTCGCTGTGTCTTTGCTAGACACAGGGCCACCCAGGACTAGCCCAGTGGGGAGTGAGTCGGAGTGTCCGAGAGAGTGTCATGACAATGGAGGGGTTTCGTCGGAATGTCGTTGGTCCACCCGAATGGGAGTGCGAGGCCATGGGTTTCGTGGTGTGGGTACAGTATGCTACCTCTGCAGAGTGTATTAATCTATCGATAGCCGAGTCCATGGTTACGGACACGCTCGAAAGTAGGTCACACCATGGGTCAATGTTTAATAAATCTTGCACACTAAGTTATGAACTTTGCACTGTTGATGATGGCGGGAAGGTCATCTTGTTATTTGAAACCAAGTGTTGGTCGTGGTTGTGATCGCCGGAAGGATCACCATTTGAGATCAAATATTGTTTGTGGTTGTGGTCGTCGGAAAGATCACGAGACATCCCTAGTCTGAGGTGGGTTGTGATCCAAGAGCGATCACCGTTGGTAAGCCAGTCCGAGAGATTTTTCTCACAAGAGCATGATCACATCATGTTGGCTATATTGTTGCATTATTAATAATTGGTTAATTATCATGATATTATTTGTCATTATGTTTATGTTTGTTGTGAGCTTGCAAGTACATTCAATGTACTGACCTGGCGTGTCATGCCAGATTTCAGGAAAGTCTCATTGGAAAGGAGTGCTGTCCGAGTCTAGATCGTGTCCACATCGGTGTCCCAGTGCTATGGAGTTCCGCTACGACGTTGTTCCGCTGCCGCGTAGTTGTTATGATCGAGGCCCCTTTATGTACATATTGTTCAGCCGCACCGTGTGTGCCGCTTGGCCTCGGTACCTGTTGTAATATAAACTTTGATCCGCTAGCATTAATAAAGTGGTTGTTTTCTGTACCAAGATGTTGTGTGTTGCCAGAAGACAAGGTCTCTGGGCTGGCAATGCATGGTAAACCGGTTGCTCTGAGCCGGGGTGCTATTGCTTAGAGTATGTCAGGTATGCTTCATTGGGAATGAATTGGAGTGCAGTGCTATGTTCTCATGTTGAGAGTTATGTGTGTGAACATGATTTGGTAAAGGTAGCGGTGAGAGGCCATGTAGGAGTACATGGTGGGTTGTCTCATTGGGGCCGTCCTTAAGAACTAAGTTCTGTGTAAGTTGTCCAATGACTAGCTACTACCACATGTTGGGCTCCGGGCGCTCCAAGCTCTCTCGAATTATTAATCGACTTGGTCTCTGTCCAGGAGTTGCAATTAGTTTCTGGTGTTTGTAGGTAGTGTTAGTAGTCTACCAAGTGGCACCCGGCCAGGTGGGCTTGGGACAGACTAGGCACAGTGGCACGGTGTACCAAGTGGCACCCAGATGGTGGGCTTGGGAACCCTTCTCACATCATTGGGGGCCGTGAGCGACACCCCGGACGGATCTCCTTGCGGATGGAACCTGAATAGGCGATAAACCTGGACTAGAGTCTTGTGTGGTTAGTCAGGTCATGGCCGACACCCTCGCCAGGATTCCGCTTGAAGGTTGCTGAGATACATGATGTGTACATGGAGGTAAGTGGCGAGAGTGTGTGTGAAGAAGTACACCCCTGCAGGGTTATCATGATCGATTCGAATAGCGGGGTCCGTGGTTATGGACTTCTTGGATGCTTACGTGGTACATAGACAACTTAAAGTGGATACGCTAAAATGCTCAAGACAAGTGTGAGTGCTATGGATGGCCTTCTCGTAGGAAGACAGGAAGGAATCCATAGTAGTGTATTGATGTGGTGACTAGTGGACTCGTGTGCGCTTTCTCACCTCAAAGAAGTTACTTGTAGTCGTAGAACATGATAGCCACTGAGTCAAAGCTGGCTTGCTGCAACTAAACCCCACCTTGCCTTTTGATACTAATGCATGTATGATAGGATCTGATGTAAGTCTTGCTGAGTACCTTTGTACTCACGTTTGCTTTATTTATGTTTCTCAGAGGAGACCTCGGTTCCAATAGTAGTTCCTCGTGGACTTCGATGAGTAGCTTATTACCTCAGCTACGATCTTGTACCCTTGGAAGGGTCTTGTAGATAGTCAGGCTTCTCAGCCTTTTTCTTTTGTAGTTGTCTGTACTCAGACATGTAATGCTTCCATTGCTTGTATGCTCTGAATGATGGGTCATGAGATCCCTGTTTGTATTAAATGCTATGTGGCCCTTCTAGGCCTTTATCTATATAATTTGGAGTTATGTTGTGATGCCATGTTGTACAGCACATACTTGCATGTTATGCGTATGTGTGACATGTATTGCTATGTGTGGGATCCGACAACCTAGTTGTCTATCCTTGGTGACCTCTCTTATGGGGAAATGTAGTCTGGTGCTTCCACTGAGCCATGGTAGTCCGCTACAGCCCGGTTCACCGGAGTCCTGCTAGCCCAGCACTACTGCTCCGGAACACTTAGACTGGCCGGCATGTGATTCCCATCATTCCTTTGTCTGTCCCTTCGGGGAAATGTCACGCGGTGACTTCCGGAGTCCTGCTAGCCTGCTACAGCCCGGATTCACACGCTGATGACCGACATGCTCGATGTTGTTTCATGTATGCTTGTCCCCGTAAGTTAGTGCCACTTTGGGTTCACGACTAGTCATGTCGGCGCGGGTTCTCTATCATATGGATGCTAGCGACACTATCATATACGTGAGCCAAAAGGCGCAAACGGTCCTGGGCTAGGTAAGGAGACACCCATGGGAATACCGTGCGTGAGGCCGCAAAGTGATATGACGTGTTACATGCTAGATCGATGTGACTTAGGACCGGAGTCCCGACAACGTCTCCATCAAGCCTTGGGGACAACGCTGAAATACAGTACCGCTTATCATCCTCAGACTGATGGACAGACAGAGTGGGTAAACCAAATACTCAAAGATATGCCGCGAGCCTATGCTTTGGCCCAAGGACCTAAATGGGAAGATTTTCTACCGTATGCCGAGTTCTCTTACAACAATAGCTTCCAGACCAGTCTAAATATGTCACCATATGAGGCTTTGTATGGTTGTAAGTAACGCACTCCTTTAAATTGGTCTCAAACTGGAGATAGCCGTATCTTCGGAACAGATCTCATGATGGAAGCTGAGAAACAAGTTAATGAAATCAGAGACAGATTGCAATTGGCCAAATCTTGACACAAGAGTTATTATGATGCAAAGCACCGACAGATCAGTTTTGAACCCGGAGAACACGTATACCTCCGAGTCACTCCTATGAAAGGAATCAAGAGATTCCAAACTCGTGGAAAGTTGGCACCCAGATTTATTGGCCCATTTCCAGTTATGTCATGACTGGGTACTGTTGCATATTAGTTGGAACTACCCCCTGAATTGTCGTACGTGCACAACGTGTTTCATGTTTCACAGTTGAGGCGATGCATATCGCCGCCCCAGAAAAAGACTGCTATGACTGAAATAGAGTTGGCAAAGGACTTAACATATGAAGCGAGGCCGGTTAAAATTTTGGATCAGATGGAAAGGGTCACTCATAGTAAAGTAAGGAAGTTCTACAAGGTTATGTGGGAGCATCACACAGAGTCAGAATCAACATGGGAACGGGAAGAATTTCTAAAGGCACATTATCCAGAATGGTTTTCCCAAGCAACCGAATGTTGAGGACGAGATTCATTCTAAGTGGGGGAGGTTTTGGACAGCCTGGTTTTTTCCCTCTTTTCTTTGCCTGATTTTCAGTTGGTTTGAATTTGAAATTTGGAGT
The DNA here is from genome assembly GCF_018294505.1 of Triticum aestivum. Lineage (NCBI taxonomy): Eukaryota > Viridiplantae > Streptophyta > Magnoliopsida > Poales > Poaceae > Triticum > Triticum aestivum. The sequence continues at coordinate 241,882,812 of NC_057803.1, forward strand.
TTTGAATCTTTTCATATGGACTTAAACACTTGGGTACCCCTTGGCTTTCACCCAGGTGTCCCATTTCCCTCTCTAACCATCATTACCACTCTGGTTCACCTCAAAATAATATTTGGAATATTTTTCTTAAATGGAAAATATTCATTTCCCTCTCTTAAACCCTAGCTAGCTCAATGTGCTCCAAAGCAACCCCAATTTTTCTTGCCCACAAGAATCTGAGAAAATTCAAAAATATTCTTTGAACCCTAGGGCACCTTCCTAAGCAAAAATATTGCATCACTTTTTGGAGTATTTTTGCTACAGAAAATATTTTCTATTCTGGATAGAAATGGTGGTTTCTACAGCAACTACCATTTTACTTGCTCCATTGTGGCTGATTTTTCTTGTGCATCATCACCTTAGTAGATGATTGCTAACCTCCAAATCCCAGTTCCCAACTCCCAGCCGTTTAACCACAGTAAGCTCTCAAAGTTACTGATCAAAAACTTACTAGGCAATTGAAATCTATCCTACTGAGTCTGGATCCAAACCAAAGCATGGTAATCTTCAAAACTACCACGAACAACAAGCCAGACATGAAATGTGGACTTAGGTCGGCCTGAGGGCAGAATTCACGCGGTGACCACGCGTGTACACGATGCCAACCTGCGTGTCGACGCGCTCTGCGTCGTGCCCGAGCTTCTGTTGCTCGCGTGCTCGCTGCCCCGACTGCCTAAGCTTGCCAAACTTCGCCACGATCTTCGTCCCAGCTCTCTTTACTCCCTCCTGGCGCTCGCAGACGCCGGAGCTCGTCGCAGTGAGCACGGGCGCGGTCCAACCAATGTAACAGTGCAGTGCACACTGTGCTCATCGTCACCCCAGTGCCCCTGTGCTCGACGTCACCCCAGTGCCCCTGTGCTCGTCCCCGTTCGCGCACAGTCCCCGTGTGAGCTGTGTCGCCTTCTCCTCCTCTCACTGACGCCGTTTGTCATCGGGCGCTGTGTCCAGGTGTCCACCTGCGGAGCCTGAACCCCCCTCGATGCTCGACTATAAATGGAGCCCTCCCGTGCCTCCTCGAGCACCATCCACACCTCCCACACACTCCACAATCTCGTAGATAGCCGTAGCCTGGCCGGGCAGGCCGCGGGCCGCCGTCCCCGAGCTCGAGCTCGCCGGCGATCCCCTCGGGTCGTCTCCTTAGCTCCAGCCCCTCCCATGCCTGGGCAACCCTTCTAGGTCCTCCGCCGCTCTCCGGTGGTGCTGTTTCGCCTGGTTGGAGCCACTCGAGTCGCCTCTGTTCGCCGTCGTCTTCGTCTCCGGTGACCTCCGCTCTCTGCCTCTGCTAGAGAGGTTGATTCCGACGTCGTCCGACCACCCCTAGCTACTCAACGGGTACGGGCAGGTGCGCCTCCGTCTCCTCTCTCGATCCCTCCCTCTCGTTTTGGCCAATAAGCCCTCGTCATCGGGTGTGCTCCGGCGAAGCCGCACTGTCATCTGTTTCCTTCTCCCTCTCCCCATCACCTGACTAGCGGGGCCCGCTAGTCAGCTACTTAGTACGCGCGTGAAGCGGTATGAGTGGTGGCGCCCCGAGGCTTTACGCCTTCGACGTCACCCCCCTAGTTGTTTTTATTTAAAATTCAAGTTTCATATTTTTTCAGAGAGCTTCAAACAGCCAAAACTCTTTAACCATAAGTCCAAATGAATTGATTCTTTTTTGCATTGTGTTCTTTGTAAAGAAAGCTAGCAGCTCGCCAAAAATGGGATTTTTCCTTGGTGTCTAGATTTTCTGGTGAATTTCAGAAGGGTTCTTGATCTTTTCTTTTTGTGTTATAAATATTTTCAGAGGGTGAGCCTTGTCTTGAGGATCACCAGGAGGCTTGTGAACCTCATCTGCACTAAGGCAAGCCACAACAACATTTTCATGGTGCCATTACAATATTTGTGATTTTCCTACTTGAATGAATGATTTAATCCATGCATTTAAATCACTATTATGTTATTTATAATCTGTTAGTTGCTTGTTTAAGTTAATATGCTTGATTTACAGAAAGTTTAAACCTAACTAAGTTCGTAAAGAAACTAGAATTATTTTTTGTTCTGAAAGAGTAATATAGTTATGGATATAAGTAATTATATGAGTTATTTTTCTTGCATGAGAAAAATGATAAATTTGCTAGAAAAGATTCTGTTTAAAGTAAGGTTTAATCCTAACCAGAGAAGTGTCATGAGTTGTTGATGTTTATGCTTAGTATGGATATAGTTGACTCAGTCATTTCCTTTGATATGTGATGCATATGTTATTGTTACATTTCATGGCATACTGTGACACCGGTTATTTTCACTTTAAGTTGAACCTGATAATAACTCAACTTGAATATATCGTTGACCGGGTCATGGTGCCACTGAATCGAGTTTTTTCCAGTGCAACCACATTTGCCTTTATGGGAAGGCCTTTATTCGGTCCATTGTCATGCCTCTGGTCGGTGCCTCCAACGAGGGAAGGTTATGGGCGTGCGGTACCCTGGCACGGTAAGCAGACATAACCTTCTGTGCCCGTTGTTGAGATTTTTGGTACCGTATCCCCGTGTGGGACAGTTTATGTTTTGACCACGACGGTGGTCGTTGTGTCTTTGGTAGACACGGGGCCACCCAGGACTAGCCTAGTGAGGAGTGAGTCGGAGTGGCCGGGAGAGTGTCACGACAATGGAGGGGTTTCGCCAGAATGCCGTTGGTGCACCCGAATGGGAGTGCGAGGCCATGGGTTCCGTTGTGTGGGTACAGTGTGCTACCTCTGCAGAGTGTATTAATTATTAATAGCCGAGTCCATGGTTACAGACATGCTCGAAAGTAGGTCACACCATGGGTCAACGTTTAATAAATCTTGCACACTAAGTTATGAACTTTGCACTATTGATGATGGCGGGAAGGTCATCTTGTTGTTTGAAACCAAGTGTTGGTCGTGGTTGTGATCGCTGGAAGGATCACCGTTTGAGACCAAATATTGGTCGTGGTTGTGGTCGCCGGAAAGATCACGAGACATCCCTAGTTTGAGGTTGGTACGTTTGTGATCCAAGAGCGATCACCATTGGTAAGCCAGTCCGAGAGATCTTTCTCACAAGAGCATGATCACAGCATGTTGGCTATAATGTTGCATTAATAATAATTGGTTAATTATCATGATATTGTTTGTCATTATGTTTATGTTTGTTGTGAGCTTGCAAGTACATTCAATGTACTGACCTGACATGTCATGCCAGATTTCAGGAAAGTCTCGTTGGAAAGGAGTGCTGTCCAATTCTAGATTGTGTCCACATCGGTGTCCCTGGGCTATGGAGTTCCGCTACGATGTTGTTCCGCTGCCGCGTAGTTGTTATGACTGAGGCCCCTTTATGTTAAGTAAATAATGTACATATTGTTCAGCCGCACCGTGTGTGCCTCTTGGCCTCGTTACCTGTTGTAATATAAACTTTGATCCGCTAGCATCAATAAAGCGGTTGTTTTCTGTACCAAGATGTTGTGTGTTGCCAGAAGACATGGTCTCTAGGCTGGCAATGCATGGTAAACCGGTTGCTCTGAGCCAGGGTGCCACAATCTCACAGCCTTCTTCTAGAGACACACAACATTGAAACGCCCCTGTGACACTGCGATGATGTAACTCTCCATTAACAATCGACATTGACTTAGACCGCCGGGTTATCTCCCTGGCTAAGGTTTCCTCGTCAAGTAACTCGCCCCGGGTCATATAGGCCTAGAAAGGGACTATCCAATCTGGGATCACATGAAGAGCCACCACCAACTGAGCCTCCGGGTTAGGAAGAGCCAAATCCTCCTCTGTAGGAATCTTAACCGACGGGTTATGCAAGACGTCAAGAAAGACATTAGGCGGTACCGGCTTACGTTCAGAGCCCAGCCGGCTTAAAGCATCTTTCACTTCATTTTTCCTCCAATCAACGTGCTCAACTTGATAACGTTTGAAGTGACCAGCAATGATGTCCACCTCACGCCAACAAGCCGCCATGAGTGGATCCTTAGAATCCCAAGTACCAGAGACTGTTGAGCCATCAAATCCGAGTCACCGAAGCATCTAACCCAACTTAAATTCATTTCATTAGCCATCCGAAGACCGTGGAGTAAGGCCTCATACTCAGCTGCATTGTTAGTACAAGGAAACATCAAATGAAGAACATAGCAAAATTTATCATCTCAAGGGGAAGCGAGAATAACTCCAGCCCCCGAGCCCTCCAACTGCCTAGACCCATCAAAATGAATAGTCCAATATGTGTTATCCGTCTTTTCCTCAGGCATCTGTAGCTCTATCCAGTCGTGGATGAAGTCCACCAGTGCTTGAGACTTGATGGCCGTGCGAGGCACATATTTTAATCCGTGAGGTCCAAGCTCAATGGTGCACTTAGCGACCCAGCCAGCTGCTTCTCTGTTTTGGATGATATCTCCCAAAGCAGCAGAGCTGACCACAGTGATAGGATGACCCAAAAAATAATGTTTAAGCTTCCGGCTGGCCAAGAACACCCCATATACAAGCTTTTGCCAGTGTGGATACCTCTGCTTGGACTCAATAAGCACTTCGCTGATATAGTAAACCAGCCTTTGAAACGGATACTCCTTTCCTGCCTCCTTTCTTTCTACCACAATGGCAACACTGACGGCCCGGCTATTAGCAGCCACATATAATAACAAAGGCTCCTTATCAACAGGGGCTGCAAGCACTAGCGGCTCAATTAGTTGCTTCTGTAAATCCTCAAATATTGCATCAGCAACATCACTCCAGACAAAGTTATCTATCTTTTTCATCATTTGATACAGAGGGATAGCCTTTTCCCCCAACCGACTTATGAATCGGCTTAACGCTGCGATACGACCCGCCAGGCACTGCACATCATTGATACACGGCGGTTTAGCCAGAGAGGTGATAGCTTTGATCTTTTCAGGATTAGCTTTCATCCCTCTATTAGACACCAAAAAACCCAGGAGCTTGCCCGCTGGCACACCAAAACACACTTGGCCGAGTTAAGCATCATCCTGTAGACCCGGAGATTATCAAAGGTTTCCTTCAAATCTTCTATCAGTGTCTCTTTCTCTCTGGATTTCACCACAATATCATCCACATAGGCATGAACATTACGCCCAATTTGGTTATGAAGGCAATTTTGCACATACCTCTGATAAGTCGCCTAAGCACTCTTGAGCCCAAAAGGCATAGACACATAGCAGAAGGCTCCAAAGGGAGTTATGAAAGCTGTCTTCTCCTGGTCCTTAATTGCCATTTTGATCTGATGATAACCAGAACAAGCATCTAAAAAACTCAAACGCTCACAGCCCGCCGTAGCATCAATAATCTGATCAAATACGAGGGAGAGCAAAAGGATCAGCCATACAGGCTTTGTTTAAGTCTGTGTAATCCACACACATACGCCAAGTGCCATTCTTCTTAAGTACCAGCACCGGGTTAGCCAACCACTCAGGATGAAAAACTTCAATGATAAACCGAGCTGCCAAGAGTCGGGCTACTTCTTCTCCAATGACCTTCCATCTCTCCTCATTAAAACGGCGAAGAAACAGCTTGACCGGTTTAAACTTTGGATCAATATTAAGAGTTTGCTCAGCAAGTTCTCTCGGTACACTCGGCATGTCTGAGGGCTTCCATGTAAAGATGTCCCGGTTCTCACAGATGAACTCGATGAGCGCACTTTCCTATTTCGGATCCAGATTAGCACTGATGCTGAACTGCTTGGATGAGTCATCGGGAACAAAGTCAACCATCTTGGTGTCATCTGCCGACTTAAATTTTAAGACCGAATCATGCTCTGTGGTTGGCTTTTTCAAAGACGTCATATCTGCCGGGTGAACATTATCCTTATAAAACATCAACTCCTCCATTGCACAAACCGACTCAGCATAAGCCGCATCACCTTCTTCACACTCCAAAGCTATCTTCCAGCTCCCATGCATTGTGATGGTCCCCTTATGACCCGGTATCTTGAGCTGCAAATAAACATAACAGGGCCTTGCCATGAACTTAGCAGAAGCCGGCCATCCGAACAGGGCATGATAAGGGCTCTTGATTTTCACCACCTCAAAGGTCAATGTCTCTAATCTAGAGTCATGATCATCTCCAAAAGCAGCTTCCAGAGCTATCTTACCAACCGGATACGCTGATTTACCAGGCACCACACCATGGAAAACAGTGTTTGATGGCTTAAGATTTTTATCTGTCAACCCCATGCGACGGAAAGTTTCATAATAAAGGATATTGATGTTTCTCCCTCCGTCCATGAGCACTTTGGTGAACTTATACCCTCCAACCTAAGGTGCGACCACCAATGCCAGAGGACCCGAATTATCAACCCTAGGTGGATGATCCTCTGGACTCCACATAATGGGCTGCTCAGACCAACGCAAGTAACTTGGCACTGCCAGTTCAATGGAGTTTACTGCCCTTTTATGAAGCTTCTGATCCCGTTTGCACAAACTCATGGTGAAGACGTGGTACTGCCCACTATTCAACTGTTTTGGGTTACTCTGATACCCAGATTGTTGCTGCTGACTCCCCTGACCTAACTGTTGATGGTAGCCACCCTGATTGCCTTGATGACCTAGATGACCTTGGAACCCAGAGCTTGAACCGCCACCAACATAACCCGGACCCTAAGAACCGGATCCTGGACCGCCACCTGGTCCATGGTTGCCTTGAAAGAGATTTGTGTTTTTAAACTCCTTCATAATGAAACAATCCTTCCAGAGATGAGTAGACGGTCTTTGTCGTGTACCATGCCTGGGCAGGGCTGATTCAATAGATGCTCAAGATTAATGCCTGATCCCCCGGTCTGTGGGGGTGGTCTACCCTTATGACCCTGGCCATTATTCTGTGCATTGGTATTTGCCACGAAGTCCAAACTTTTATCGGCCTTGCGCTTACCATTACCTCTTTGACTCGCCGCCGAGTTATACTGCTGTCCTTTAGCGTTGCTACTCCTCTTCCCCTTTCCTGCTTTGCCATCCTCAGACTCAGAGTCTTTGGTACTATCGGAGTCAGCATACTTAACCAGAGCCGCCATGAATGTCCCCATGTCATTGCAGTGACATTTGAGCCGCCCTAGTTTCTGCTTCAAGGGTGTGAAGCGGCAATTGTTCTCTAACATCAACACAGCTGAGTCGGGATTGATGCGATCCGATGAGTGCAAGACCCTTGAGACCCGGAGCACCCAATGGGTTGTTGATTCACCTTCTTCCTAAACACAAGCAGCTAGATCCACAATCGACATGGGCTGCTTACACGTATCTTTGAAGTTCTGGATAAACCAGGTTTTCAACTCAGCCCATGACCCGATGGAATTAGCAGGAAGCCCCTTCAACCAGGTGCAGGCTGTTCCTCCTAACATCAGGGGAAAATTCTTAGCACACGCAGCCTCGCTGACATCCAGCAATTCCATGGCCATCTCATAACTCTCAATCCATGCCTCAGGATTTAGATCAGCTGTATAGTTTGGCACGTTGCGAGGTCCTTTGAAATCCTTGGGTAGACGCTCATTACGTAGATCCGGCACCAAGGATGGTACGCCCAGGTTTCTAAAGGTTACACCTGGCTCCATAGAGGTGGTCGGACAAACCGGAGTTGGTTGACGAGCCGTATACTGAGCCGCTAGCTCGTCCTCTCGACGAGCTCTACCTTGATCCACCACGTCTTGAGCATTTGCACCGCCACCCGCTGGGTCATGCCCATGGGGCGGGTTATGGTTCCGCCCACTGCTTGGTACAGCCGGCTCATCGAGATGCCTGCTGTAACTCCGGCTTGGCCGAGGGCTAGAATGGACTCGATCATGTCTGTAAGAGTAAGCCTGCTGCCGAACCAGCACTGTCTGAAGAAGATCTCTCGCCCTCCACGTCTCAACTGCTGCTGGTGATTCACCTTCAACCGGGATAGATGCTAATCGAGATGCCGTAGCGATCATGTTATCCAAAGGGTTGGAATAATGGCCCGATGGCGTCGACATGTGCTGTGGCGGGTTATTATTCTGACGAGGTGGATCTACCATGCGCGGCTGAACCGGCGTCCCCGTCTCTGGTGCCTCGGCCCAGTTTACCCCCGCCGGGTTACTGGTTCCTGCTCCTGGCATGTTAAAAAGATTCCTTGCCTCATAAACCGATGGTAGACGGGGCTGATGCCTCCTCCTCATGACATCGTTTGAAGCATTCTGATCCAACATGAGCCGGTAAGACTCCGCCTGAATCCGTTGTGACTGGGAACCAAAGCGGCCCGCTCCTCAGCCATCCAGGCACTTTCGGCGTTTAACTCCTCCTTGGCCTGCGCTATCTCGTCACGCAGTTTTGTGATCGCCGCATTGTGTTGATCTTGATCCACCGGGTTAACCACCGTTCCTAACAGCGTCGTCAATTTATCCAGCAAATCTGTTAAATCCTGAGCCGGCGGGCGCTCAGGGCCTACTGCCCCTGCAGCCACTGCCGCCCCTGACCCGGAAACCACCTCCGCCGCAGTTGATGAGTGTTGTACGGGCTGTGTATCGGTCATGAAAATTGCAACCCGATTCGGCGGCTCACGAGGGTCCGGAATACTGTCGCCATCGGAACAGCCCCCAAGTCGGCCATCTGGCAGTTGATACCAAGACTCTGTCTTATCGGTGGATGACTCGCCATCAGAATAAATGACGATCTCAACACTGGATGCTAGCCTGTCTTCAGATTCCACTCCATGGATAAATCCCATGAAGGCACGGTTCATGGCAGGCCGAACCCGGGCGGGTCTCACACGCTGAGCCATCTCGACGATGTTGGTGCAGATGTCCGGCTCAGGGCCCGGTTCGCCGATCTTTCCAATGAAGATGTGGATTGCACCAAAGGGGACCTGGTACCGGTACTCAATTGAGCCGGCCTCGGGGCCCCAGCCTGCGTCGTCGATGTAGAGCTTGTTGGGGTGACTCTTGGTCATCCGGCCCACAGCATATCCCTTGATCCCTTAAAAGTTGCCCGTTAAAAACTCGAAACCATCGTGCGATAGCCCCACGGTGGGTGCCAACTGTCGTGGAATTGTCATGGCAGATGTCCTAGTGTGAGGAATTAGTCATGGAGCCATCGCGTTGAGGCTAACTTAAAGGGGTCAATCATGACAAAGGACTCGGGGAGTTTATACTGGTTCGGCCCCTTACGATGAAGGTAAAAGCCTAGTCCAGTTTGTGGTTGGTATTGCTAGGGTTTCGATGAGCAGGGAGCGAATTCGCTTAACCCGGCTCTTGATCTGTTGTTTCTTGTCCTAAGTCGCCGCTAGGTCGTCCCCTTATATACACGGTTCGACGCCCTGCGGCCCTCAGAGTCCCGGCCGGCTTATACAACGTATCCGGCTCGGTGACCTTTTACATATGCCTTACAGTACAAGTTTACATACATGGTTGTTTATACTCATAGGCTTTAAGCCGCCTTTGGGTCTGGGCCCTCTACTAAGCCTATCTATGAATCGCCATGTGACCTTAGGCTTCATTGTGATGAATCTTCATAGGGTTGACCCGGCCCCTCCTCGGCGGGTCATACCTAATAGTCATATCCCCAACACCGAGGGACACGGCTATTCGAATAGATAAACTTCCTTGAAGGGGTGCATCACATTTCCCAACACGCTCGATCCCCTTTGGTTGGACACACTTTCCTGGGTCATGCCCGACCTCAGAAGATCAAGACGTCACAGCCCCACCTAGGCACAACAGAGATGTCAGCATGCCGGTCTAAATCCTATGCACGCAGGAGTCTGGGCCCATCGCCCATTGCACACCTCCACCTTTCGTACGCGGCCGGTGAGCAGACCTAGCAACCACCATTACAAAGGATGTTGTGTTACGCGGTCCAACCCGGCGTGCGCCGCTCAGTCGCTGACGTCACAAAGGCTTCGACTGATACCATGACGTCGAGTGCCCATAACTGTTCCTGCCTAGTTAGTTAGTGCGTATAGGCCAGTGGCCAGACTCAGATCAAATACCAAGATCTCGTTAAGCTTGTTATTTCAAAGTAACCGCGAATGCCGACCAGGGTAAGGCCCACCTCTCTCCTAGGTGGTCTCAACTTGCCCTGTCGCTCCGCCACAAAGTAACAGTTGGGGGCCGTCGGGAACCTAGGCCCACCACTACTGGGATGGAACCACCTGTCCTTTCAGCCCCCACATCGGAATCTCTTGCGGTTACTCTACGAGCCGACCCGACTTTAGTCATCACATGTATCATATATTATGTATATAAGTAATATACCCATGATCACCTCCCGAGCGATCATGGCCCGATAGTATAACATGGCAGACGGATAAGAATGTAGGGTCACTAATGATAAACTAGCATCCTATTCTAAGAATTTATGATTGCAGGTAAAGGAAACAATAGTAGTAGCAAGGTCAGTGTAACACCCACGATGCGGCTATATCTCCCACGTGTCGAGGCACGACTTAGAGGCATAACTGCATGGTGGTTTAGTCGCAAGAGGGGTAATCTTCACACAATCCCATGTACTGAATGAGAAAGGGATAAAGAGCTGGCTTACAACCGCCACTTCACACAAATAACAAGTTAGACATACATCATCTAGAGTACAATCAAAGGTCCGACTATGGAACCAAAATAAAGAAAGACAACCCCAAATGCTAGATCCCCGATAGTCCCAACTGGGCACCACTACTGGTCAACCGGAAAAGACACAAAACAATGATCAAGATCTTCTTCGAGCTCCCACTTGAGCTCGGTTGCGTCACCTTCACTGGTATCATCGGCACCTGCAACTGTTTGGAAGTATCTGTGAGTCACGAGGACTCAGCACTCTCACACCCGTGAGATCAATACTATTTAAGCTTATGGGTAGGATAAGGTAGTAAGGTGGAGCTGCAGCAAGCGCTAAGCATATATGGTGGCTAACATACGCAATGTAGAGCGACAAGAGAAGCAACGCACGGTCGAGAAGCTAGAAGTGATCAAGAAGTGATCCTGAAAAACTACTTACGTTCAAGCATAACACAAGGCCGTGTTCACTTCCCGGACTCCGCCAAAAAGAGAACATCACGGCTACACATGCGGTTGATTCATTTTAATTTAAGTCAAGTGTCAAGTTCGCTACAACCGGATATTAACAAATTCCTATCTGCCACATAACCGCGGGCACAACTCTCGAAAGTTTATAACCTGCAGGGGTGTCCCAACTTAGCCCATCACAAGCTCTCACAGTCAAAGAAGGATATTCCTTCTCCCAGGAAGACCCGATCAGTCTCGGAATCCCGGTTACAAGACATTTCGACAATGGTAAAATAAGATCAGCAAAGCCACCCGACTGTACCGACAAATCCCGATAGGAGCTACACATATCTCGTTCCTAGGGCACACCGGATTGTCCAAACTTCCGGTAGGCCAGCCTAGAGTTGCCCTTGGTGGCCACCGGCGGTTGACAGGTTGGACCAACACTCGGAGGAGCACTGGCCCGGGGGTTTAAAATAAAATGACCCTTGAGTCTGCAGAACCCAAGGGAAAAAGGCTTAGGTGGCAAATGTTAAAACCAAGGTTGGGCCTTGCTGGAGAAGTTTTAGTCAAAGTGAACTGTCAAGGGGTTCCCATAACACCCAACCGTGTAAGGAACACAAAATCAAGGAACATAACACTGGTATGACAGAAACTAGGGCGGCAAGAGTGGAACAAAACACCAGGCAAAAGGTCGAGCCTTCCACCCTTTACCAAGTATATATATGCATTAATTAAATAAGAGATATGGTGATATCCCAACATATCCATGTTCCAACATGGAACAAACTTCAACTTCTCCTCCAACAAGCAACGCTATAAGAGGGGCTGAGCAAAAGTGGTAACATAGCCAAACAACGGTTTGCTAGGAAGGTGGGTTAGAGGCTTGACATGGCAATATGGGAGGCGTGATATAACAAGTGGTAGGTAGTGCGACATAGCGATAGAGCGAACAACTAGCAAGCAAAGATAGAAGTGATTTCGAGGGTATGATCATCTTGCCTGAGATCCCGCAAGGAAGAAGAATGAGTCCATGAAGAAAACAAACGGACGTAGTCGAACGGATCATCACAAGCGCGACGTTACCGGAACTAACAAGAAGAAGTAACACCGGAAAGGAGCAAACAACATGGTAAACCAACAAGCATACACATGGCATGATGCACAACCAAGGATGATGCATGTCCGGTTTAAATATGCATGGCATGGCAAAGTGCATAAACCAAACTACAAGTTAAGTGGAGCTCAATATGCAACGAGTTGCATATTGACGAAACACCACATTGGATTATTTAGTTCTCTCCTGTTTATGTACCCAACAATATTAAATGTTATTAAACATGGCAAGAGGTGAAGCACAATAAAACTACCTCTCTAGGCAAGTTTAAAAGAGGCCGGAAACATCAAACGACAATTCCAGTAAATCCTCATGTGCATTAGCAATTTAATGCAACAACAATTTTTAAACATTTTAAATGTTGTTATCATGATGCGTATGACATGTGCATGTTTTATGCAATTTTTGTTAAAAGTTGACATGAGCATTATGAAGCATTTGTCACCGTGGTGGAAAGAAATGGTACCACGGCGACGATAACAAAAACGGTGCCACGGCAATGTTCCGGTTCTAATAACTCTATTGAGATACCGATGCAACAGAGAAGTGTGGCGGGAGCGTGTCAAGCAAGGATGGTGGGGTGATCCCGGATGTCGGTTTCCCACGAGTCAGCGACAAGGAAACGAGTGACAATTCAGACATGGTGCAAACACAAGCATCTCAAACATCGCAAGCATACGTCCACGGGTTATTGTCTTGGTGGTTAAACCTTTGAAGCATGCATTTTCGGAGAAGGTTGTGTGCGGCGGTAGTGGAAGTAGTCGTCCACGGGGCATCGTGAGAAGTAGCGGTACATGGCGACGGTAGAGGAAGTAGTGGTTCATGTTTTCTTGTCGAAATCATAGCGGCGGTAGTCGTTCACTCGACGATCTTATCGAAACCTCGTCAACGGTCGAGACCCACCATGGCGATTCGAAGGGGTACTTGGCTTCGTGGTACTTGGGTCTTCGGACTAGCCGGTCTCGTCCTTGCGACGGTAGTCGAACTTGAAGTTTTTGGTTCATGGGTCTTCGGCGATGGTAGTCGTTCTAGTCATCAGGCGTCGAGGTACTTGGCGTTTTTGGCGATTCCGAAGAGGTACTTGGCACAATCCATGTGGTCGTGCACTTGTCGTCGAAGGACTTGACGGTCCTGACAAAATGAAGGGGTACTCGGCAAAACCATGTCCTTCGGAGGGCAACGGTAGTGGTACACGTTGCCGGGGTACTTGTCGGATCCACGGCAACGGTAGTGGAACTTCACGGATCCGTGGTCTCGAGTGTAGTGGTACTTGGTGAATCCCGAAACGGTCTTCACAATCCACAGTGGCACAAGTGAGATGCACATCCATGGAGTCTTCAAACTTGGCCTCCGGGTACAGGATTTGAGGGTCTCGGTGGTGGCCAAACTTGGCAACGTTCACAGAGGCACCGTTGGGGGTGTTCGATGCACTGAAGGCCGAAGAAGAAACATGGGAAGGTGGCCATGGTGGTCTAGCAGCAGCAAGGGCGATGGAGGTGGGGTGGCGTCGGGAGGCGCGATGCAGAGGAGGCCGACGGGGCATGGAGGAGCGGCACGAGATGAGCAAGCAGCGAGCAGCAGCGGGGGGTTGCGGAGAGGCGAGGTGGAGGAGGAGCTGGCGGCACTGGCTTTGCCGAGGCCGGCAGCAGGCCGCGTCGGTAGCTTTGGTCACCGGCAGGGTAGGTGGTGGCGCACGGGGAAGGGGCCCTATCCTAGAAGAAGAAGCAGAGGAAGGGGTCGCACGAAGGGGCGTCGTCCTCGCCGGCCTGAGGTGAGCGCAGGCGAGGAAGAGCCAGGGAGGAGAAGGGGCATGTCGGGGTCCTGGTGCTGCTCGGCTTGGTCGACGATGGTGCACAGGAGAAGAAGAGCTCCGGCGGGGCTGCTTGCTGACAACGGCCGGAGACGGAAGTGGAGCCCTCGGACTCGAGCGGTGGCGAGGCGCGATGGGGATCGAGCATGGGCGCTTTGCGGTTCCTGTGGGTGGCGGAGCAAGGGAGAAGACGAGAGGGAGATGTGAGGGGATCGATTGGGGAAAGAGGAGGGGGATCGAGAGCGGGCGCACTGTCCCTGGCGGCGCGAGAGGGAACGGGGGAAGGGAGCGAGGGGTGACGTCGCGGGTAGGCCTCGGGCCGGCTAGGTCAGGCCGCAGGGAAGGGGTTAGGTGGGCCTTGGCCAATTTGGTGGGGATGGGAAAAGGTTAGGAGGCCTGCTTGGCTGAACTCCTCTCTGTCTCTTATTCCCTCTCTATTTAAAAAGGGAAACATAGAAGAAATGTTGAGAGAGATTGGAGTGGAGATTGGGCATGGAGTTAATTTTACTGGACTCGCAAAAATGAGATTGATCCAATAAAAGTATAAATGAGCGTGTGTGCGAAGTTTGGATTCGAACTCGTTTGAATTAAATTCAAATGAGTTTGAATAAGAAGTGGGCGTTAGAAAGGTCCCAAAAATGTTGAGATTTTTGGTAGAGCTCCAGAAAAAGATAAAAGAATTTATGGGTGAAGTTTGAGGAGCAAACTCGAAGCAGAATAGACATGAGAGTTTAAATTGCAAGTGTGTTTGCGGTTAATTCCAAACTAATGGAATATTTATAGTAGCTCCCTAAATACTGGGAGGATATGTTATAAAGGGAACTCACCTTCCCTCGACTTAAATGGAATGAAGATCCATACAGTTTATTCAAAATAGTTATAAAATTAATGATATGATGGCATGATGACATGATGCAATGAAAGAGAGCAAATGAAATACATGACGAAACTCGGAAAACATGGAAGGCGCCTGAAGCGTCGGTCTTGGGGCGTCACAACACTCCACCACTACGAGAGGATCTCATCCCGAGATCTAGGATGGCGCCGGTGAGAAATGGAAGAGGAAGAGAAGAGGTACGACTAAGTTGCTTCTTGTATAAACAAGTGACACCAAAGAACCTTGAGAGGTAAAAACATTGATAAAAGAATACAGCGGAGATGAACGAAGTTGAAAACACTCCGTTAGAAAAGAGGAACATGGGATACGACGAGAACCTAGAGGTTGCAGATCTATGAATGATGACCACAATGCATAAGAAGAAATTGAAACCACTCTGGTTGAAACGATATAAACAAAGAACAAGGAAGAACAAATTCGAACAACACTCCGGTTGAAACGAGATGCAAGACTTGATAAGATGAAAAGAACTTGAAGAGATGACCCAACACTCAGGTTAATTTGATAAGCACGAAAAGAACACGATCCTCACAAATCGAGATGATGAGTGAAAAGAGCAACATCACAAAGCCTCCGGGAGAAGAATAGAGGATCGATCATTGGAATAAGAATGGAGAAGAAAATGCCAACTTCTGCCACAAATGAGCTTGGAAAGCACCCTTCCAAGAAGGTTATAATGGATTTGTTGGAAAAACCCAACAACGAAATGAATAAGCTTGTAGTAGGCTTATGGAAAACTACTCAATTATGAGGTGAAATTCTGCCACTAACACAAAAGATAGATTGGATTGACATGAACAAGGAAACGGGAAACTTATTTCACCGGGAGGATAAATGAAGAACTTGGGTCATTTACAAGCACCATAAGTAGCAACAATCCTTAGGGAAAGCTTTAGGTGAAATATAACCCAAGATAACTCCAATGAAGAGATTGATGGGTTGCAAATGATCTCATGACCGAATTGGAAATGATGGGTTTAAAATATGTCATTCCGGACAACTTGTGAATCATGAAGCACGAGGAGAAATTGTCAAGGATGACATAACACCATCTCAAGAGGTAAGGTAGATAGAATTGCACTTTGGAATGCAAGATGAAGAATGCTTGAACTCCTCACAACAAGACATGTGTTGAGCACCATGTTTATTTTAGAGTATAGCTTGGCGGATCTTAACTTCGAGAGAAATCTTGACGGACAATTGAAGAATGAAAAGAATCCTTGATGAACCACCATGAAGAAAATCTCTAAGAACTCTGGATAGATAAAAAAAGGTCTCAAGGAAAAGAAGCTTGAAAGAATAAGATGAATCCTTGCATCGATTGGATGGAGCTTCATGATTGTGTAACCAAGAAAAAACATGGGACTCCAGAAAGAAAGATGGACAAATGAGATCAAGAATTTTGATGAACCTCTGGAATAAGGAATTAATCACTTGGGTGAAACAAGAATAAGAATTACATTATACGCATCCTTAACCAATTTAAATTGATGACAAGCAACAGATTTGGCATACTACTTATTCTCGTAGAAAGGATTAAGATGGATATGGCACAAACTTGGGAAGGTCTTCAATGATCCGCCGGCAAGATTGGAAAGAATGAATGAATCTATATGATAACAAAGGAAGAGAACTCTTGAACAAACCACCGTAAGAATTGAAAATGAAAGGACATACTTGAGAAGAATTTATATACAAGTGAAACGAAGAGATTATGAAGTGACCAGAGAATACTTGAGCGAAGCACTGGTAAGATTTTGAGAACGGGAGCTGAAAGGTGGAATGAATAATTCTGAGATGATGGGCTCCAGAGAATCAAACTGAAAAGACTCCTGAATTGCTCCAGATGGTTGAAAAGAATTCTCACAATCGAAAATAATTGTGAGGATGGCACGAAGCTAGAACCACGAATCTTGAGAGAACGGATAAGATTTGGAGGAAAATCTTCTTTGGTATTCAAAATCAGAGAATGACCATGAGAAACACCACCATGATTTGTTGAAGCACTCCGGAATGAAAAATTATAAACGTTGAACCAACGATGATAGAATTTGAAAGATCTTGGAGAAATACATATGACTGATGATAATTCATTCTTACGTCAAACTTGGAGAAGAATTTGAGAGTAACTCCTGGAAAGTTAGATGAGTCAGGTAAGATCATGGGAAAAGACCTGGTTAGGGCCCACTCAAGAAAAATACCATTGGAATGATTTAAAAAAGAGATTGCGCCGGTTGAATTAAATGGCTTGAATGAGATAACAACCTCGAGATATGTTGAACGGATTAAGAATGGAAACATGAATCTTCTGAGATATCTTCGGCATTTCGGATATGAATAGAGAGAGATGAACGATTAAGAGGTGCACCGGCATGAGAAAATATTTGAAATGAGAAAAGGATATGATCGACAAAGCTTGAATTGAATCCACCGGAAAAGAACATATAACGAAGAATGATAACTTGAAACTTTGTTAGTATCTCCACGATAATTCACCGGATCGAAACTTGAGAGAAAAGGATGAAGAGACTTCACATGAATAAAATTGATAGTTTATTAAGAAGTCCTTGAAGAAAAAGGGTGGGAGGGCGGGAAAACAAAGGCAACTTGGGCAGATGGAATGGATACCATCGAGAAAACTTAGAGTTGATCTTGCGGATGTTGAAATGATCGGATCCACTTGAAGAGAAACACGCCGGTTGAAAAGGATTGACATGACAATCTCGATTATATGAAGGATTAGTATTCACATAGAAATATGAGAACACCGCTTAGGAAAGGTATGGAATCAACACTTGACATTGAAGCAACTCGAATACCACAACTCAAAAACAAAACAAAGGATTGACTTGCAGAATAAGCCGGAAACAAACATATGATAGATCCCATATCGTATCATGTGTCTGTTGGAAGATATCCTACGAGATACTTGAATTCCCACTTATAAACTCCCGAAACTTTCTGGTTATGCAATAAGGTGTTGGGGATACAGGGGAAGCATCATATCTCACCCAAACTAACAATCCCTACATCCAGATGTATCCATCTGTCGGCGTTCTGGGAACGGGGGTCCCCAGACTTGCCTACCTGTGGCCTGCGGCGTGGCTCAAAGGGGGGCCCAGCACGGCCCATCTTCATCAACACAGACCCAAGACCCTCGCGAGGGGCCAAGCCTCGCGGGGCGGACGACATGGAGCTTCCTCGGGCACGGCCTCACCAGGCTGGCTCGCGAGGAGGCGGAGAGATCAAGGCGGGGTACCTCATGAGGTGCCCGTGACGCAAGCCATGACGACCAAGGGCGCCAGGCGGGCGCCAGCCCGCGCAGTGTCCTCCTTTCCCCTTTGGTGCAAAGGGGGCAAGCGCAGCCGCGGGGTACCGAGGCATCAGGCAAAGGTTTCCATTTCGGTGCAACAAGACCAAGACCAGGAGGATTGCAAGATGGAGGTCATCATGGAGCCCAAGACGGCGTCACCACCAGAGCTTTGTGTAGGCGAGGACCAACTTTAGTCAGGATAAGTGTACCAGATGTTCCCCTTCAAAAATGGCCAATTTTTGGCACCCTTCCCGCTCAATATTTGGGAAGAGGCCCAGGGCCATTGCCTATAAATAGGACCAGCCACCCACAGGTTCGAGGTCCGAGGTTCGAGGGTTGGAGATCGAGGATCAGGGATCGGATCGAAATCAGAGAGAGAGAGGGGTGACTGAACTCCTCCTAGCAGTTCATCCCCCCCAGCAAAGAACAGACCCTCCCGAGGCTGTTCTTCCTTGTATTGTTCATCATCATCAGCCCAAGAGGCAATCCACCACACCACACACTGGAGTAGGGTATTACACCACAACGGTGGCCCGAACCAGTATAAACCCTGTGTCTCTTGTGTTGTTCTTTCCATAGCTTAGATCTTAGCGAGGCGGAGGGGTGCGGGTAGGTAGGAGGCGAAATCTCCGCGCGCACCCCAGTGTTCGAACCTCAAGGGTCTGCCGGAGCCCGAAATCCGACATTTGGCGCGCCAGGTAGGGGTGCGCCGGAATTCGTCTTCCACCACCCCGTTCTCCTCCGACCATCGCGCCCATGTCTGACGCTCGTCGGGCCCGCGCCGAGCGCCGGGCCGCTCTCGCTTCCCGCGTCGCCCAGACGGCTCCTGTCCGCGGGCGTCCTCGCCGTTCCCCGTCACCCGCCGTCAACACCGCCACCGGCCCGGCGGGGGACGAGCAGCAAGCATCGTCTCAGCATCCGTCAGTGCGGCAAGACGGCCGCATCGCTACTCCCTCGCTCACCCCAGCTAGTTCTTCGTCCCGCACGCTCCGCGCACCCATGGAGGCTCGAGCTGCGCTCATCGCGGCAAACGAGCTCCTGCGCTACCTTCCCGTCGACGATGTCTACGAAGAATGGCTCGACCGCGTCGCCGAGCTCGTCCGCACCGCAGGGGCTCTCCTGCGCCGTCTGTTCCGCTGCACCGCACCCCACCCCGCGCGGGCGACGAAGCTCCGGCGGCGCCCCGGCCGCCTCCTCCTCAAGAAGGCGCCATGGCTCCAAGGCGCGTGGCCCCTTGGCGGAACCCGCTCCGTTAGGTGCCAGTGCGGCAAGAGCAGAGCTGCCAAGAAGTCCCTCGCCCGCAAGAAGCTGCCCGGGCGCTCCCTGCTCCAGGACGTCGCGACCATGCTCCTGCTCCCGCACGCCAAGACCCCGCGCTGCTCCCAGCAGCAGCGTGTGGGGACATGCAAGACCAAGCTCTCCGTCACCCAAGGCCTCCCGTGGCCACAGCAGGCTGCCGTGCCTTCACCACCGAGCTACGCAGCGTCGCGTGGCCCGGCAAGTTCAAGCCAGACCCGCCTCCTCATTACGACGGCACGGCCGACCCTGCGGAGTTCCTCCAGCTCTATGAGCTGGGCATCGAAGCTGCCAACGGAGATGAGAAGGTCATGGCGAACTGGTTTCCCATGGCGCTCAAAGACGGGGCCTGCACCTGGCTCCTGAACCTAGCTCCAGGCACGATCTCCTCCTGGGACGAGATGCGCACCCGCTTCATCGCCAACTTCCAAGGTACTCGCAACCGGCCACCCGTCGTGAGCGACATGCGCCGCATCAAGCAACAACCCGGGGAGACCCTGCAGAAGTACATCCAGCGCTTCAACAACGCACGCCTCAAGATTCCCAAGGTGACTGAGGAGGCCATCACGTCAGCCTTCTCCGACGGTGTGCGTGATGTCAAGATGAAGGAGGAGCTGGCGATGCATGAAGACCTGTGCACTTCCTTGGAGCTGTTCAACTTGGCAACCAAGTGCGCCAGGGCTGAGGAAGGGCGTCTCTCCCTCCTCGACCTACCTGCCGCAGACCCAGAAGAGAAGAATCCCAAGGCCAAGGATGTGAAGCGCAAGGGGGCTGTCGTGCTCGCGGCAGAACCAGACACCAAGCGGGGCAGAGATCAGCCCGAACCTTCCAAGGGCAGTCGATACTGTGTGTACCACGACCTCCACACCCACAACACCAATGAATGTCAAGAGCTCCGAGCCGTGTGAGAAGGAAGGATCGGCCGTCGCCCCAACCGCGGTGACCGGGGCTACGGTCGAGGAGGAGGAAGGAACGCAGGACGCTGGGAAGACCGTGGCCCACGCCAAGGGTGACGCGATCAACCTCGCGAGGATCGCTGGCAAGATCCGCCTCGCGAGGGAGACTGGAGGGATCAGCCTCGCGAGGATCGCCTGCAAGGCAACGCAGGCCTCCCTCCGCTGCCGCGCAGCCAAGGAGAAACGAGGACCGCCACCAGGACGAGGGGGCTGGGGGCTTCCAGGAGCCGCACGCGATCGCCTGCATCCTGGGCGGGGCTCAAGCCCCAGCCTCTCAGCGCATCTTCAAGCAGTTCGCCCACGAAGTGAATGCAGTCCTCCCAAAGCTCGAAGCCACGCGCCCTCTCAGGTGGTCGGCGTGCGCCGTCACGTTCAGCTCAGCAGATCAGCTCAAGTGTGCGGCTACAGCCGGAGTCCTCCCGATGCTTTGTTCTCCAATCATCAGCAACGTGGTGGTCACCAGGACCCTCATCGATGGCGGGGCAGGGCTCAACGTCCTGTCCGTGGAAACATTCAACAATCTCCAAGTGCCCTACAGCCATCTTCAGCCAACCAAGCCTTTCTCCGGAGTCACCGAAGGCTCCACGGTCCCGATTGGGCAGGTCCACCTCCCTGTCACCTTCGGGGCACGCGACAACTACCGCACCGAGCTCATCGACTTCGACGTCGCTCACATTCGCCTGCCGTACAACGCCATCCTTGGGTACCCAGCGCTGGCCAAGTTCATGGCCGTAACTCACCACGGCTACAACGTCCTCAAGATGCCCGGAAGTGGCGGAGTTATCACGGTGCCCTGTGAAGAGAAGGACGCGGTGTGTTCCCTGGAGCGAGCCTTTCAGGCGGCGTCACTGGAAGAGCCGGATCACGGAAGCAGGAGGCTTCCCGAGACCGCCCCCAAAAAGAAGAAGACATCATCCGGCCCAGCCCCTCAGGAGGCAGGCCCCTCTGCGCCCGCGCCTGCCCATGGGGAACCTCCTTCCATTGCATAGGAAAGCGCGCCTGGCGCCCTCCTCAGGCAGGGATCGGGGGCTCTCCCCTGGAGGGCCATCGACCTGGCTAGGGTCACGAGGGAGGCGCTTGGGCACCACATGGAGGCGTGTTTCGAAGCACGTTTCCCTCAAGAAGGAGTAAGGCAAGGAGAGCCAGACCCTCAGGAGTTCGTCAGCAAGGCCATTCAGGAGCTACAGGAGTCAAGAGTCATGAAAGGCGGCCGCCGCCTACCAGCAGTGGCTCCCCATCCAGGCGAGGATGGTGGGCTGCGCGTCCGCATCGACATACCAGGGCTCAATCGAGTCGCCTCTCTGGAGCGCCTCTGGCCCTCGCGAGTGGGGCGCTGCGGAGGTCCACCCCACAGCTATGTTCGCATGCCTTACGGCTTGCCGAACGCGGCTGCCACGTAGCAGCGCCTCATGAGGGGGATCATGGAGGCACAAGAGGCCAGGCGTTCCGCAGCCCTGGCGGAGATGGAGATGGTCCGCGAGGAGCCACCAACGCCTCCAGAGCCTCCCGAGGCCCCTAGGCCTGGGGGCTCGTGAGGATCGGCTTCCGCAGCCCACCGAGTCTGCTACACCAACAGTCCTTCGTCCTCAACATCATCAGGTGACATCTTTCAAGTTTCATGTCCAGCTGGGAGTGCCCCCCTAGGGCTGCATTATTCCTAGGCCGTGTGGGTCTGTCCCTGCGGCATGTATCCCTTTTATTTCATGTTGTTAGCTTACTTTGTTGGGGGCGCCCCTCGGGCTGCATCATCCCCAAGTCGCTCGGGCCTGACCCAGTGATGTCCGCCTTCCCAGCATCTATTTGAATGAATCCACTCCTTCGCGGCTAATGTGTTTGACCTAGTTGCCCGCTCAACTGACGCCAACTAACGGAACTACTCCCAAATGGCACGACGCTTGCGCATGGGTCCGTCCCTGCAACGCTGACAAACCTGAATGGCTGAGCTCTGGCCACGACAGCCCCGCATGGCGCCACCTCGTCAAGCCTTCAGTGCCTCATCGCCCCTCGGAAGCAACCATCGGCTGACTGTCAATTGTCATGGCAACCCCTCATTCTTTCTATGATGGGTTTACAGGACATCCTAAAGGAGCCGCGTCAGGCGAGGCCCTTGCAGTGTCTCCTTCACTCTCATCCGCGCGAACCGCTTGCACGTTAAAGGGGGGGGTGCCTGAGCATCGCGACTCAGGGCTCCTACTGGCTCTCGAGCCCTCACCCTCTGGCCTTGTCCACGGCATCGTGACCTGGCATACCAGCGACGGCTGAGACTCGCTCGAGGGCCGGGACCCGAGGACATAGAGTAGAAAGGGGAGCAAAGGCGAGAGGGGAGGGACACGCGAGGACCTCGCCGAGCAACCTCACGCCTGCCGATGCACGAACCCGGCGACACACCAGAGAGCGACCCCTGATTCTCGAGATAAGTCACCACCCGGAAGCACCAACTACCGTGGCACCATCCCCGCACCTAATGCAATCCCGTGTTAGCGACGCCACTCTCCTTTCTCACCGAACGACGGCTGCTTGAGCGTCAAAGGGGACCTCCTGAGCGTCGCGACTGAGGGGCTCTTACCGGACTCCGTGTCGCTCACCTCCTGGCCTTGACCACGGCATCGTGGCCTGGCATACCAGCGACGGCTGAAGCCGCCTTGGGACTGGGACCTGTCGGCGCAGAGCACCAAGCCCTCGTGAGGTTCTAAAGGGAGAACTGAGCTAAGACGGAATGAGCAACTCACACAATTCTACAACAAGGGTTATATTAACAAAACAGGATCACATGCACCTTACAAGCCCCCACGGGACGCGTCTTTGATTCCTCGTAGGGAACAGATCCTAAAAGGACGCTAACTACGCGCGCCCCTGCAAAAGACGCCATCATCAACAGTGGGCCATCAAGCACCGGCGCCAACCCCATCCAGATCAGAGGCGGCGACGGCCTGACGAGCCCGCCCTGCTCCAGGAGCGGCGCCGGCTCGGGGGCTCATAGCTGTCGTTGCTCGTCTCCGGAGTCGCGAAGAGCTCGCCGGAGTCGCTGGAACCTCTGACGCCTCCGCCGCCTGAGGAGCCGCCAAGGGAGTAGTCGGCGGGCCCAGTCCTCGCCGCAGCAGGGTCCCGGCCACCTCTCCCGGGGCAGCACTCTAGCCAGCGCCCGTTCGCATCGAAGACCTTGAAGAACATCACCGAAGCACCATCGTACTCCAAGTGGATCGCGAAGGCGCCTCTTGTCCTGCAAACCCGCGCGACTTCGCTCCAGCCTCGAGTCATGAAGACCTTGCCCGGGGCAACGACCGCGACCTCTGCCTCGGTCGCAAGGGTGCTGCAACCGGCGTGCTGCAGTCAAAGCTCCAGGAGTTCTCCCTGCGGGATGATGGAGGCGAAGAAGGGAGGAAGGCGAATCCAAGACTGAGGAGGCATGGCGGCGTGGAACACGAACTCTCGGGAGGATCCCTCGGTGTGGACCCCAGGGGGGACGACCCACACCTTCATGACCTGTCGGCGCCGACGGCGGCGCCGCCCGTGGCGATCAGCATCAGCTCCTTCAGGGCCCTCGTTGTGGGCGTACAAGGGAAGCGGGATCCCTGGCAGTGGCCGCTCGCACCAGGGCCTCGACACCACCTGATGGGCCCCATCGTCCGGGCCGCGGAGGACGAGCCGTTTCTTCGGCGGGAGCGGGTTTGGTTCCTCTCGGGGAGCCTTTCCCTTCTCTGCCGTCGAGAACCGGCGGATCAGAGCCATCGCAGCAAGACGGAGCAAGGACCGGGAAGAAGGAGAAGCAAGAAGGGATGGACTGGAAGGGTGCACGCCGTTCCGTACTTATGGCCGGCGAAGGCCAACCGCCGACCTCCACGATCGCAGGTAATCATGACCCGCTTTGCATGCAGGTACTTGTCCAATCCGTGCAGTTGCCGAGGCGCCATGGGGAAGTGGAGACGCCCACGTCCAATCAACCGCCACACGGCGCCCAAGACCGCAGGCTGTTAGGGCCCGCGGCGCTTCGCTCTTGCCCTTCCGCCTCCCGGCACGGCCAAGTCCGGGCGCGCCTTGGACCCGGGGGCTACTGTCGGCATCCTGGGAACGGGGGTCCCTAGACTTGCCTGCCTGCGGCCTGCGGCGTGGCTCAAAGGGGGGCCCAGCATGGCCCATCTTCATCAACACAGACCCAAGACCCTCGCGAGGGGCCAAGCCTCGCGGGGCGGACGACATGGAGCTTCCTCGGGCACAGCCTCACCAGGCTGGCTCGCAAGGAGGCGGAGAGATCAAGGCGGGGTACCTCACGAGGTGCCCGTGACGCAAGCCATGACGACCAAGGGCGCCAGGCGGGCGCCAGCCCGCGCAGTGTCCTCCTTTCCCCTTTGGTGCAAAGGGGGCAAGCGCAGCCACGGGGTACCGAGGCATCAGGCAAAGGTTGCCATTTCGGTGCAACAAGACCAAGACCAGGAGGAGTGCAAGATGGAGGTCATCATGGAGCCCAAGACGGCATCACCACCAGAGCTTTGTGCAGGCGAGGATCAACTTTAGTCAGGATAAGTGTACCAGATGTTCCCCTTCAAAAATGGCCAATTGTTGGCGCCCTTCCTGCTCAATATTTGGTAAGAGGCCCAGGGCCACTGCCTATAAATAGGACCAGCCACCCACAGGTCCGAGGTTCGAGGTTCGTGGGTTGGAGATCGAGGATCAGGGATCGGATCGAAATCGGAGAGAGAGAGGGGTGACTGAACTCCTCCTAGCAGTTCATCCCCCCCCCAGCAAAGAACAGGCCCTCGCGAGGCTGTTCTTCCTTGTATTGTTCATCATCATCAGCCCAAGAGGCAATCCACCACACCACACACTGGAGTAGGGTATTACACCACAACAGTGGCCTGAACCAGTATAAACCCTGTGTCTCTTGTGTTGTTCTTTCCATAGCTTAGATCTTAGCGAGGCGGAGGGGTGCAGGTAGGTAGGAGGCGAAATCTCCGCGCGCACCTAGTGTTCGAACCTCAAGGGTCTGCCGGAACCCGAAATCCGACACCATCCTTCAACACATAACTAAGAAACCTTCGGAAATCGTGTACCTCAACCTTCGAAAAGCATCCGTTATACGAGTTATGGCAATACTCCCGAACTCCCGCCCCAGTACTGGGTGGCGTTGAAGTTATCTCTCCAACAACTGCATAAAAGAGATTTTCAATGTCAGTGAAACTCAGGTATTCCATAACTGTAACGACAAAATTGTGAACACAACACCTCGAAGCTCAACTCCCCAGGACACTTCCACAACCCCTAAATGTCAAGAGGCACCAAGAACAATGTTCTCGTCACAAGACTATCGAAACGATTCCACGATACCCGCGTGATCCTAAAATTTTCTTTCGTGAAATTTGAGGAGAGGAAAGTCAAAACTTCTACGTCAGGAGGCCTCACTAGAGCGACGAAGGGACTGATGAGTAAAAAGAATTCTACTCTCCGATGTATATAATCCTAAGACTCAAAACATTTTGTTCTAGACTCAACAACGTTAGCGATTCGATCAAGCAGGGGCTCCTAAGTCGGGGATGGCTCTGATTACCAACTTGCAAGACCCACGATGCGGCTATATCTCCCACGTGTCGAGGCACGACTTAGAGGCATAACCGCATGGTGGTTTAGTCGCAAGAGGGGTAATCTTCACACAATCCCATGTACTGAATGAGAAAGGGATAAAGAGTTGGCTTAAAATCGCCACTTCACACAAATAACAAGTTAAACATACATCATCTGGAGTACAATCAGAGGTCCGAATACGGAACCAAAATAAAGCAAGACAACCCCAAATGCTAGATCCCCGATCATCCCAACTGGGCACCACTACTGATCAACCAGAAAAGACACAAAACAACAATCAAGATCTTCTTCGAGCTCCCACTTGAGCTCGGTTGCGTCACCTGCACTGGTATCATCGGCACCTGCAACTGTTTGGAAGTATCTGTGAGTCACGAGGACTCAGCAATCTCACACCCGCAAGATCAACACTATTTAAGCTTATGGGTAGGATAAGGTAGTAAGGTGGAGCTGCAACAAGCGCTAAGCACATATGGTCTCTAACATACGCAAAGTAGAGCGAGAAGAGAAGCAACACACGGTCGAGAAGTTAGAAGTGATCAAGAAGTGATCCTGAAAACTACTTACGTTCAAGCATAACACAAGGCCGTGTTCACTTCCTGAACTCCACCGAAAAGAGACCATCACGGCTACACATGCGGTTGATTCATTTTAATTTAAGTTAAGTGTCAAGTTCTCTACAACCGAATGTTAAGAAATTCCCATCTGCCACATAACCACGGGCACGGCTCTCGAAAGTTTATACGCTGTAGGGGTGTCCCAACTTAGCCCATCACAAGCTCTCAGGTCAATGAAGGATATTCCTTCTCCCGAGAAAACCCGATCAGTCTCAGAATCCCGGTTACAAGACATTTCGATGACGGTAAAACAAGACCAGCAAAGCCACCTGACTGTGCCGACAAATCCCGATAGGAGCTACACATATCTCGTTCTCAGGGCACACCGGATTGTCCAAACTTTCGGTAGGCCAGCCCAAAATTGCCCCTAGTGGCCACAGGCGGTTGACAGGTTGGACCAACACTCAGAGGAGCACTGGCCCGGGGGTTTAAAATAAAGATGACCCTTGAGTCTGCAGAACCCAAGGGAAAAAGGTTTAGGTGGCAAATGTTAAAATGAAGGTTGGGCCTTGCTGGAGGAGTTTTATTCAAAGAGAACTGTCAAGGGGTTCCCGTAACACCCCACTGCGTAAGGAACGCAAAATCAAGGAACATAACACCGGTATGACGAAAACTAGGGCGGCAAGAGTGGAACAAAACACCAGGAAAAAGGCCGAGCCTTCCACCCTTTACCAAGTATATAGATGCATTAATTAAATAAGAGATATGGTGATATCCCAACATATCTGTCGGTGGGAACGACACCTATGGGATCACAAGAATCCCTACTGTGGTTAGTGGGGCGTGGGGTCGTGAGAAGAGCGGATCTAACAGGTAGCACACGGTTCGTTTATCCAGGTTCGGGCCGCGAGGATGCGTAAAACCCTACTCCTGGTTTGGTGGATTGTATATCTGTGTTCTTGAGCTAGCCATGGGGCGTGAGGAGCTCCAAAAAGCCGAATCCTTCACCTGGTCGCCTCGGGCCTCCTTTTATAGAAAAAGGGGTTGCCACAGTGGCACACAGGAGGTGGAAAGGGTACAGTGATGCGAGGTTATCCCTCACATTGCATGACAAGGCGCATTTAATGCATCTTGCTTAGGTGTCCTTGCTTTATCGGGGACGGGGGAGAGATCTGTCTCATCCGTCACCGCTCCTTCTTGTGTCGACACGCGCCCTGGCCAACGATGCCTGAGATGCCACGTAGGTAGGCAGGCAGCTGAGGGGGCGCAGCGGTGGGTCTTCACGAAGATCTGCATGCCGCCACACAGGTGCCTGCCCAGCTGGTTGGGTCGGCAGCTGCATGCATGCGGTGGTGGAGGTTTAGTCCGCGTGGGCCTGATGGTGGCCCCGCGGGTGTCCTCGGGAAGGGCCTTGCCGGGGCCCCGGCAAGGGTCTTGCCGAGGCGCCTGCTGTCATCCCCAGCAAGGCGCTTGCCGGGGCCTTGTGGTCTTCCTCGGCTGGGATCTTGCCAAGGGTTGTCGTCTCCTTAGTGCGTATCTGATCTTGAATGTCTTTACAAAGATCTGCATGCCGCCACGGGGATGTCTCCCGAATCCTTGCCCTTTGGGGGCAGTGGACTCAAGGGTGATTTGCTCCGTAGGTGCGGGATGAGTCGCCGCGGCAAGGGTCTTGCCGGGGCTGCTAGAACTGTCTCCCGGCAAGGATCTTGCCGGGGGAGTCCGCTTCGTCCCCTTTGCTCTTTGTGGTCTTGGCCTAGGCGTCGTAGTTCTCTTGAGCTTCGGTCTTACCCTGGCTCACCTCCCTTGCCTTGCTTGGTGTGGTGGTGCCCGTGACTCAGACTGCCCGTGCACAGTTATAGGGGTACAAAAAGTGTACCCCTCTTTTTGTACACCGATAGGAGCCCCTGGGCCTGGTCCACACATAAGCACAACGCGTTGTTGGGCTAGGCCCAAAAATGGTGCACGGGCAGGCGGGGCGGTTTTTACCGCGGTAAGATTCTTCGTGCATTGCGCTTCCCACAACTCCCCCGCGTGGCGCGCCGTGTGGAGGTGCGTGTGACGTGGGCAGCATGCGTGGGGTTGGTTCCCGTAGGCATGCATCACATCAGAGTAAAGGGGCGGTTCGCGCCTTCCCCATAAACGGAGGGAGGCGTGGAGGCGCGGCCCATTTACTGAATGGGGCTGAGGCGCGGTCTTCAAGGCGTCCACTCCCCACGATCACGGGGTGGGGAGTGGTTGTCTCACCCGTACCCTTGGTTCTACACGTCCGCCACGTGTCTCCTATGCGCCTGGGGTGGAAAACGGTGGAGGCGGGAAACCGGGCCGTCGCTGGTTGGGGCGGCGGGTCGGTCCTGGCTCCCTGCGCCTTCCGTATCTTGATTGGCCGAGCGGGCGGCCGAGCCCCAACCCTGATCCTTTATAAAGAGCGGGAGGGGGGATGGTGTCCCACATTCTTTCATCTTCTTCTTCCTTCAGCTTCTGCTCCTCCCTTCCATCCGTCATGGAGAGAGGGAATCCCGGTCCTTCAAGAGTGGCGGCGAGGGTCGCCGCTTGATAACGCGTCCCTCCTTCCCCTGCGCCTGCGGTGGCAGAGCCAGCCGCGAGGGGAAGGGGGAGGATGGGGCGGCGCGCCGGCCTCGCCTCCGCCAGCAGCTCCTCCTCCAATGGAGGGCCATGTTGGGGATGACCCTTGTGAGTTCTTCATCAGGTTGCGCCGGCCTCCGCGCCAGCGCCTTCGTCTCCCGACTCCATTTGCACGGGAGATGGAGCTGGATCCGCCAGAATCGTTGCGGCTGCACATGAGGGGCTACGGGATCAGTGGCACGCAGGTCCGCGTCGACTTCCCCGCCCCTCACGTGATGTATCTTTGTTGGGGATGGAAGACGTTTTCTCATATCCACCGCTTGACGGAGGGGCTCACTCTCCATTTTAAGCTGATGGAGGGTGGCCTTCTCTCCGTCAAGGTCTTCGGGTGCTTTGGGACCCGTGCAAGGTGCTGCGTGGAGAGCTCTTCTGATAGTGAAGACTCCTCCTCGGGCGGGAGGGACGAGGAGGACAGCGGCACCGACGACGAGGGTAGTAGGCGGCAGGATGACGGGTCCGATTAGGTGTCAGGTGCCGCTCCGTGCGGCACCGGCGACCCCATCATCCGCGTTGCCGGCTCCCTGAACTTCTTGGGGTCGTCTCCTGGGGCGGCTGGCGTTGGGAGGCTGTGGAAGAGGAAGATGGCGGGCAGCAAAGCCATCAAGTCAGAGTACGCGGGCACCAACGCCTTCGACTCGTGCTGACGTCCTGCCGCCTCGTCTTCGAGCTCTGCTTCCGGCGCCGCTATCACCATCCATCCTTTGGACGGCCACCAAGATGTTCTCTTGGTGTCTTCTGCCACCCGTAGCTCGCCTAGGCGCTCCTTTTGTCCCTTTCGCCTCCTTGACCTGCCTCCTGAGGAGAGGGACAAGAAAGGGATTACGGGCACCTTATCTCTTTTTAGTTTGTAAGCCTTCGGGCCTTTGTTGAATTTAAAACTTGTAATCCCATCATTCATGTTTTTCATTCCCTATGGACTGTACCTGAGTGGAATGCTTTTTTAATGAAAAAGGGATGCTTGCCGGGTCATTTGTTTGTGGGTGGAACCCATGACAAGGAGTAAATCCTTGATATCTTCAAGATAAACATTTCCTTTCTCGGCAACAGGTTGCCATCTCCCCGCTTCGCTCGACCTTCCTCACGCCTTCGGCGGAGGCAGGGATGAGGCGGGTTCAGGCTCCTTGTTTCATACTTACGCTGCCGCGACTACGACCTAACTTGGCCCCAGGAACGAGCCCTAGGGCCTAGAGTTATGGGAGCACGGTAGCTTAGGGGAAAATGAGGTTTCACACACCTCAGTCCATAATGGAATGCATGAAAAGGGATGAAGAAATTATCTGAAGCTGCAGTCCCCGGCAACCCTGGTTCGCCGTGGGTGAATCTTTGCTCTTGCAGCCCCGGCAATATTGGCTTGCCGGGGGCTAGATGCTAGTCTGTTCCTCTTTTTTTCTCCCCAAGTGGTTCAGCACGGATATCTGTGTGTCCTGTGCACCAAAGAAGACAAAAGAAAGACAAAGAGACGCACACTCGACCTCTAAGCTAGGGGTTAGTCGCCGCTAAGCACTATCAACCCTAACCAAGGACGAGACTCGACCTAGCATGCATGCTATAACTTAGGGCCCCA
Source organism: Triticum aestivum (assembly GCF_018294505.1). Lineage (NCBI taxonomy): Eukaryota > Viridiplantae > Streptophyta > Magnoliopsida > Poales > Poaceae > Triticum > Triticum aestivum. The sequence continues at coordinate 241,913,531 of NC_057803.1, forward strand.
GCGCTTCATTTACTTATGCTCAGGGTCTGCGCCTGGCTTTGTACAAAGGGTTACATGCGTCATCGGCAAGGCTCGTACGAAAGGTGGCTTGCTGGGGGGCCCGGCAAGCCGCGCCTCACGGGTAAAACTTGTGAAGATGATGAATGTTCTAGGAATTACTCACCGGAATGGCATCTTCGGTCTCCAGGCGGACTGCGCCGGGCCTGGTGACTCATATTACCCGATAAGGGCCTTCCCACTTTGGCATCAACTTGGTGGAATTCTTGGCCGATTGAACGCACCGAAGAACAAGGCCGCCTTCCTCAAAGCTTCGGGCATGAACCTTGCGGCTATGGTAGCGGCGCAAGGCTTGCTGGTAGCGTGCTACTCTCACAGCCGCCCGAAGACGATCTTCCTCAAGGAGTGTTGCGTCATCTTGCCGCAATTGCTCTTGCTCAAGCTCGTCATAAGCAAGTACTCGAGGTGACCCGTATATGAGTTCCATGGGGAGAACTGCTTCTTCCTCGTATACCAGGGAAAAGGGTGTCTGGCCGGTGGCTTGATTTGGTCTCGTTCTGATTGACCAAAGAACTGCCGGCAATTCATCAATCCAGCGCCTTCCACTCTTGCGCAGTCTGTCAAAGGTCTTTGTCCTCAGGCCTCGCACTACCTCAGCATTTGCCCTCTCAGCTTGACCATTGCTTCGTGGGTGAGCAACGGAAGCGAAACAGACCTTGCTGCCGAGGTCTTGAATATATTGCATGAAGGTGTGGCTTGTGAACTGCGTGCCGTTGTCGGTGATAACCCTATTGGGTACACCAAAACGGCACACCAGTCCTTTGAAGAACTTGACGGCTGACTGTGCTGTGACCTTCCTCACTGCTTCCACTTCTGGCCACTTTGTGAACTTATCAATTGCAACGTACAAGTACTCAAAGCCCCCGACAGCGCGGGGGAAAGGGCCCAGTATGTCGAGCCCCCAGACCGAGAAAGGCCAGGAGAGAGGAATGGTTTGAAGGGCTTGAGCTGGCTGATGAAGCTTCTTTGAATGGAACTGACACGCTTCACACCTGGTGATTAGTGTCATCGCATCCTGGAGGGCGGTGGGCCAGAAGAAACCTTGCCAAAATGCTTTGCCAGCAAGGGCCCTTGACCCGATGTGGGATCCACATATGCCTCCATGTATCTCCACCAACAGCCCCAGTCCTTCCTCTCGAGGGATACACTTTAATTTCATGCCGTTCGGCCTCTTTCTGTACAGGACGTCATCGACGAACTGGTACATAGTAGAGCGACGGGCTACTTTTTCCGCTTCTTCCTTCTCCTTAGGAAGTTCCCCTGTTTGGAGGAATCGGACGGTATGCTATGCCCATGCTGGAGCCGAGGGCTCGACAGCAAGGACTAAAGGCATTTCCTCCGCTACAGGAGCAGATGTCTCGACGGCAAGAGCTTGATGCTCTGTCGAAGCTAGCCGTCCTGTGGTGGGCTCAGTGTCTCCAGCAACATCCTTGCCGGTGACTTCGGGGAGCTCGGCGGGAAAGTAGTTGCCGGGCCCTGATTTCCTCCTCTTGTTCTGCTCTGTTGATGGATCAACGGATGGCTGAGTTAGCCGAAGCACAAAGGTACCTGGTTCCACAGGTAGCTTGAGGGCATCGCGTTTTGACAGGTAATTAGCGATATCATTCTCCGCTTGGGGAAAGTATTCTGCCTATATACCGTCAAAACGCTCTTCCAGCTTTCTCACTTCATCGACGTAGGCCTTCATCAACGGGCTCTGGTAATCCTTGTTGACTTGCTTGACGACAAGTTGCGAGTCACCTCTGACGATGAGTTTCTTGATTCCGAGGTCCGCCGTGATCCTAAGACCGGCAAGCAGCCCTTCGTACTCAGCTGTATTGTTTGTTAACACCTCCCTGGGGAAGTGCATCTGGATCATGTACTTGAGGTGCTCTCCGGTGGGAGCGATAAGCAGTATGCCAGCCCCGGCACCCTGTAAGGAGAAAGCTCCATCAAAGTACATGATCCAGTCGCAACTTGCCTCCTTGCCGGGGAGAGCAGTCTCTTGGGTTTCTTCGTCAGGCGTCGCGGTCCATTCTGCAATGAACTCTGCCAGGACTCGGCTTTGAATCATCGAGGTACTCTCAAACTTGAGGCCAAAGATGGACAGTTCCAGTGCCCACTCTACGATCCTTCCCATTGCGTCTGGATTGTGCAATATCCGTTGCAGAGGGAGGCGAGTGACGACAGTGATTTCGTGTGCCTGGAAGTAGTGACGTAGCTTCCTCGAGGACATAAGAAGGCCGAAGAGCAGTTTCTGCACACCGGAGTACCTCGATCTAGCCCACTGCAGGAGGGAACTAGCAAAGTAGACTGGGTGCTGCATCATTTTCTTCTTCGGTGGCACTTCAATTGGCTGCGTCGTCTCGGCATCGGTGGCATCAGGCTCCGTCGCTGCTATTACCTCATCATCAATTTCTCTCTGCACCACTAGTGCGGCGCTGACCACCTAGTTCGTTGCCGCCAGGTACAGCAGCAACGGTTCCTGTGGCCTAGGCGCAACTAGTATTGGCGCGGAGGAGAGGTACCTCTTCAAATCTTGCAATGCTGCTTCGGCTTCCGGCATCCACTCCATCGGGCCCGCCTTTTTCAAAATCTTGAAAAAGGGAAGGGCGCGCTCGGTGGAGTTGGAAATGAACCTGCTCATGGCGGCAACGCAACCAGCAAGCCGACGCACATCCTTGACTCGCTTGGGCGCTTCAATCTGCTCTATAGCTTTGATCTTGTCCGGATTGGCCTCTATCCCACGCTGTGACACAAAGAACCGGAGAAGCTTGCTAGACGGGACGCCGAAGATGCACTTCTCAGGGTTCAGCTTGAGATTGATCTTGCATAGGTTTCCAAATGTTTCTTGTAAATCTGATATGAGGGTTGCCCTGTTCTTGGTTTTGACCACTATATCATCCATATAAGCTTCCATATTTCTATGGAGCTGGGGTTCAAAACCAATTTGGACCGCCCTTGCAAACATTGAACCAGCACTCTTCAACCCGAAAGGCATTCGTATAAAGCAATACGTACCACATGGGGTGATGAATGCCGTTTTCTCTTCATCTTCCCTTGTCATGAAGATCTGGTGGTAGCCGGAGTAGGCATCAAGGAATGACAACAGATCACACCCAGCTGTGGAGTCAACAATCTGGTCGATGCGCGGCAACGGGAAGGGGTCTTTGGGACAAGCCTTATTAATATCTGTGTAATCAATACACAGCCTCCACGTCCCATTTGCCTTACGCACTACCACCGGATTGGACAACCACATTGGATGGAGCACTCCTCTTACCAAACCCGCTTCTTCCAGTTTCCGGATCTCCTCTATGATGAACTCTTGTTGTTCCAAAGCTTGCTTTCTGACTTTCTGTGTGACGGGCCGCGCATGAGGACAGACAACAAGGTGGTGCTCAATCACCTCCCTGGGAACGCCGGGGATGTTAGATGCTTGCCATGCAAACACATCGACATTTGCCCGCAGGAAGGTGATGAGCGCGTCTTCCTATTTGTCGTCAAGGGTGGAGCTTACGATAAAAGCTCCTCCCATGCCGTCCTCCTTGACAGAAACCTTCTTAGTTCTCGGCGGTGTGGCCCTGGACTTCTTGTTTCTGTCGGCGGAGCTCTCTGGCACGTCCTCGACGGGAGCGCTACACTCCGAAGAGGTGCGCTTGCCGGAGTGGGTGCCTGAGGTCTCACCGGTCTTCTTCTTTTGCCTTCCTGGGACTCCAGTGGCAGGATCAAGCGCCTTAGCAGCGGCGGCTGCTGCAACTGCTTGTTGGTAGAGTTGGTCAGCGCAAATTAGCGCATCCTTCTTGTCTGATGGGACGGTGATGATCGTCACAGGCCCCGGCATCTTCAGGGTGTTGTAGGCGTAGTGTGATGCCGCCATGAACTTGGCCAGCGCTGGGCGGCCAAGGATCCCGTTGTAAGGCAAGGGGATCTTGGCAACATCAAACACAATCCTTTCTGTCCTGTAGTTCAGATCACTCCCAAAAGTCACGGGCAACGTGACCTTTCCCTTTGGTTGACTTCTTCCCGGGTTGACCCCCTGAAACATGCCCGTCTCTTCGAGGTCTTCATCAGGAATCTGCAATTTCTCGATCACGGCAGGCAAGATTAAGTTCAGACCGGCCCCGCCATCGACTAGCATCTTTGTCACCTTGAGGTTGCGTATTGTTGGTGAAACCAACAATGGCAAGCACCCGACTGCAGTAGTGCAATCAGGGTGATCCTCAGTGTCAAAAATGATAGGTGTGCTGGACCACTTCAGCGGCCTTTGGGCATCAAACGACGGTTCCGCCGATGTAATCTCATGCTCCCACTGTTTAAGCTGGAGGTGAGAGGTATGCAGCGAGGCGCCGCCATCGACGCACATGGCCTCTGTAGCTTTCTGAAATTCTTGGTCACCGGACTCATCGTCCTCTTTGTGATCATCGTCTTCTGGCTTTTTGTCACGGCCCTGGGCGGGCCTCTCCTGCTGTTTATCTTTGCCGCGACGGCCCGCCTAGCTGCCACGCTTCTTGCCGGACCCCTCAGCACCGTCCTGGCCTTTCTCCTTGTCCCGCCTCTCATATTCAGCCCTCTTCTTCTCAGCAAGGAGCTCAACCTGTCGGCAGTTCTGGAGATCATGGCCTTTGGTGCGATGGATCTTGGAGTATTGCTTGTCGGAGTTTCCTGGCTTCTCGGCAGCCGCCAAGGCCCGGCAGGCGACACATCCGGCAATTTCCTTGCCGGGGTCATCTACCTTGGTTTTCTTGGCGTAGCCGGTGTCGTCAGATCCCTCGACGGCAAGCACATGTTTACCTTTGCGCTTCCTGTTGCGGTGCCGGCCTTTCTTCGCCAGGGCGGCAGTATCCTCATCTGAGGAGTCCGTTTCCACGCCAGCATCTTCGCCGGGGTACTTCCTTCCCTCTTCAGCTCGGGCACATCTGTCAGCAAGAACATAGAGTTCTGCCACATCTTTCACCTTGTTCATTGCCAGTTCTTCGCGCATCTTGCGGTTACGCACATTCTGATGGAACGCACTGATGATGGCGGTAGGGTGAACATCAGGGATATTGTACTGTACCCGGCTGAACCTCTATATATACTTGCGCAGACTCTCGCCTCCCTTCTGGGGAATGACATGCAGGTCGTTTGCTTGGCCATGGGCTTGGTGACCTCCAGTAAAGGCGCCTATAAACTCATGGCACAAATCCGACCAGGAGGAAATAGAGTTTACCGGCAAGTGCATCAACCACGACATGGCGTTGGGATTAAGAGCCAATGGAAAGTAATTCGCAAGCACCTTATCGTCGCGGGCTCCGGCGGCTTGCATCGCGATGGTGTAGATGCTGAGGAACTCATACAGGTGAGTCTTGCCGTTGTACTTTTTGCCAACGTCAGGTTTGAAGGTGCGGTGAGTGGGCCATTGGAACTGCCGCAGCTCATGGGTAAAAGCCGGACAACCTACCTCGTAAGGTAGGCCTCCAGGCCTCTTCGGGGCCGGGTGGTTCACAGCAGGCCCTGCTCGCCTGTCTGACTGGTGGCGTGCTCCGCGCCGGCGCTCGATAGTGGTTCGAGCGTCTTCTTGGGCTAGTTCCCGAAGAACTTGGCGCTAGTCACAGTGGGTCCGTGGGTCAGACAATGCTATTGAGATGGCTTCGCCTGCGACGTCGCGACGAGCCGACGTCCGCGGTACCGGATGGGGGAGAGGTGAATGCACCGTGGTCATGGCGCCACCGGCTTTTCCGCCACTGGTCCATGGGACTCCATCGGAGCATCGACCTGGGGTCCCCACCAGACTTGGTTCATCTTTGTTGGCCACCGCAACAAGGCTTCGGATAGTGGCTCTCCATTCGTCGAGTTTCCCCGTAGTGGGAGGAAAGTCGAGGAGCAACTGCGCGCGCGCCAGGGCCTCTGCTGGCGTCGGTGGCGGCGAAACCTGCATGGATCGCGACACACTTCGACTTCTGACCATGTCAGAAGGAGCTCTATCACGACCCCGCGGTCGCATGCCGTTTTCACCAGTGCCTCGGCGAGTGGGCAGGTCTTCTACGTCCCGGGAGTGGCACTCGGGGCTCTTCCCGCGGCGACGCCCGGGATCTTCGGCATGATTACGCCGTTCGTCGCGCGCTGCCTGGGAGGAGCGTGCTGTTGGCGCCGGCATGGGAGTCTTGGAGGTCCTTGCGTCGCCTTCGGGCGGGGCATCGATGACCTTGGAAGGCCCCGCTCCACCCGCGAAGGACCTGGCTCCGCCTTTGGATTTGGCGACGTGTGGCCCGTTACCAGGCGCACAAACATCGCCGCCTCCCAAACTCCGGCTGCTGGGATGGTGTTGGTGTTCGCGAGCAGCGCCCCGGGTCCTTTATGTGACCGGTCCGCTGCTCGCCCGCATCGGGACGGGCTGTCCGGCTTCCGACTGGCCAACTGCCAGCGTCGTCTTCTTCTTGGGCGCCATGACGATGAAGAAGCGTCGAACTAACTGCTAAAGCCGATTCTCACAACTACGCCCCCTACCTGGTGCGCCAAAGATGTCGGTGGGAACGACACCTATGGGATCACAAGAATCCCTACTGTGGTTAGCGGGGCGCGGGGTCATGAGAAGAGCAGATCTAAGAGGTAGCACACGGTTCGTTTATCCAGGTTCGGGCCGCGAGGATGCGTAAAACCCTACTCCTGCTTTGGTGGATTGTTTATCTGTGTTCTTGAGCTAGCTATGGGGCGTGAGGAGCTCCAAAAAGCCGAATCCTTCTCCTGGTCGCCTCGGGCCTCCTTTTATAGAAAAAGGGGTTGCCACAGTGGCACACAGGAGGTGGAAAGGGTACAGTGATGCGAGGTTATCCCTCGCATTGCATGACAAGGCACATTTAATGCGCCTTGCTTAGGTGTCCTTGCTTTATCGGGGACGGGGGAGAGATCTGTCTCGTCCGTCGCCGCTCCTTCTTGTGTCGACACGCGCCCTGGCCAGCGATGCCTGAGATGCCACGTAGGTAGGCATGCAGCTGAGGTGGCGCAGTGGTGGGTCTTCACGAAGATCTGCATGCCGCCACGCAGGTGCCTGCCCAGCTGGTTGGGTCGGCAGCTGCGTGCATGCGGTGGTGGAGGTTTAGTCGGCGTAGTCCTGATGGTGGCCCCGCGGGTGTCCTCGGGAAGGGCCTTGCCGGGGCCCCGGCAAGGGTCTTGCCGAGGCGCCTGCTGTCATCCCCGGCAAGGCGCTTGCCAGGGGCCTTGTGGTCTTCCTCGGCTGGGATCCCGCCAAGGATTCTCGTCTCCTTAGTGCGTATCTGATCTTGAATGTCTTTACAAAGATCTGCATGCCACCACGGGGATGTCTCCCGAATCCTTGCCCTTTGGGGGCAGTGGACTCAAGGGTGATTTGCTCCGTAGACGTGGGACGAGTCGCCGCGGCAAGGGTCTTCCTGGGGCTGCTAGAACTGTCTCCCGGCAAGGATCTTGCCGGGGGAGTCCGCTTCGTCCCCTTTGCTGTTCGTGGTCTTGGCCTTGGCGTCGTAGTTCTCTTGAGCTTCGGTCTTACCCTGGCTCATCTCCCTTGCCTTGCTTGGTGTGGTGGTGCCCGTGGCTCAGACTGCCCGTGCACAGTTATAGGGGTACAAAAAGTGTACCCCTCTTTTTGTACACCGACAATATCCATGTTCCAACATGGAACAAACTTCAACTTCACCTGCAACTAGCAACGCTATAAGAGGGGTTGAGCAAAAGCGGTAACATAGCCAAACAACGGTTTGTTAGGAAGATGGGTCAGAGGCTTGACATGGAAATATGGGAGGCATGATATAACAAGTGGTATTTAGTGCGACATAGCGATAGAGCGAACAACTAGCAAGCAAAGATAGAAGTGATTTCGAGGGTATGATCATCTTGCCTGAGACCCCGCAAGGAAGAAGAACGAGTCCATGAAGGAGACAAACGGGCATAGTCGAACGGATCCTCACAAACGTCACATTACCGGAACTAACAAGAAGAAGCAACACTGGAAAGGAGCAAACAACATGGTAAACCAACAAGCATACACATGGCATGATGCACAACCAAGGATGATGCATGTCTAGTTTAAATATGCATGGCATGGCAAAGTGCACAAACCAAACTACACGCTAAGTGGAGCTCAATATGCAATGAGTTGCATATTGACGAAACACCACATTGGATTATTTAGTCCTCTCCCGTTTATGTACCCAACAATATTAAATGTTATTAAGCATGGCAAGAGGTGAAGCATAATAAAACTACCTATCTAGGCAAGTTTAAATGAGGCCAGAAACATCAAACGACAATTCCAGTAAATCCTCATGTGCATTAGCAATTTAATGCAACAATAATTTTTAAACATTTTAAATGTTGTTATCATGATGCGGATGACATGTCCAAGTATAATGCAAAAAAATTAAAGTTTACATGAGCATTATGAAGCATTTGTCACCGTGGTGGAAAGAAATGGTACCACGGCAACGATAACGAAAATGGTGCCACGGCAACGTTCCAGTTCCGGTAACTCTATTAAGATACCAATGCAAAAGCGAAGTGTGGCGGGAACGTTTCAAGCAAGGATGGTGGCGTGATCCCGGATGCCGAGTTCCCACGAGTCGGCGACAAGGAAATGAGTGACAATTCGACATGGTGCAAACACGAGCATCTCAAACATCGCAAGCATACGTCCACGGGTTATCGTCTCGGCGGTTAAACCTTTGAAGCGTGCGTTTTCAGAGAGGATCGTGTGCGGCAGTAGTGGAAGTGGTCATCCACGGGGCGTCGTGGGATGTATCGGTACATGGCGACGATAGAGGAAGTAGTGGTTCATGTTTTCTTATCGAAATCACAGCGGCGGTAGTCGTTCACTCGACGATCTTATTGGAACCTCGTCAACGGTCGAGATCCACCTTGGCGATCCGAAGGGGTACTTGGGTCTTCAGACTTGACGGTCTCATCCTTGCGGCGGTAGTCAAACTTGAAGTTTTTGGTTCATGGGTCTTCGGCCACGGTAGTCGTTCTAGGCATCGGGCGTCGAGGTACACTACTAGGAAAAGGCCTACTGGTGGCGCACCAGTTTTGCCTACTAATGGCGCACTACTGGTGCACCACTAGTACCACGCCACTAGTATTATATACTAATGGCGCACCACGCCGTGCTCCATTAGTGTAGACGAACATGCGCCATTGGTATGCCTCCCAGGGGGGCATATTTACCCATGTGCTTTGGCATACTAATGGCGCACTGTGGGGTGATGCGCCATTAGTATCCTTTGGCATACTAATGGCGCACTGTGTAGTGATGCGCACTAATGGCGCACTTTGAGATGATGCGCCATTAGTATGAATATTAGGTTTTATTTTTTTACTTTTCTGATTTTTGCACAGGTTACAAAATATATTATTGGACAGAATATAGACAGCACCACACAGCAACAGCAGATTCATCGAATACAATAGAAGATTAGTCTCCGAATACAATTCATCATATTAGTCTCCGAATTCAAAAGACGGAACAAAGATAGAACATTACAAGTCTCGAGACCGCGAGTAGCGAGTTTGTCTTCACATTACAAGTCGATATCGATCATCTAAACTACCATCACATAGAAGAGAGCTTCGGTCATCACGATGAGCATCATCGCGATGAAACTGGTCTTCATCCGGTTCCTCCAACGCTCCCTCCTCTCTCCCGCTAGATAGCGGGCGTATCTAGATTCCGCCTCCGCCCTAGTGGTGTACCCTTTGTAACTGTTACCGCTGAAACGGTGAACCTGTCTCCGACACTCCTCCCAGTCATCGTAGACTCCGGGAACCTTACCCTTGTACACGACATACAACGGAATCTCTATGCACAAGCCAAACAACAGATAATACATGAGCAATATATAAGTATGCAACAAAAGGATCGGAAGAGAAAAGCAAGACATTAATAGCACGATTCATGGTCCTACTAATAAATAGCATCGATTACATCTAAGTTGAACGACTATCCAAACCAAAGAGACATAAAATTCATTAAAGTTTAATTACAACATGAGCCAATCAATGTTTCAAAACTACACGTAGCATCACTACTTTCGACTCGACTCATGGGATCGGAGCGTGGATGAAGCCGCCATGTGTCGTGATGGTCATGAGATCGCGGGCGTTGTCAGCCTGCATTTGTAGCGTTGTGTCTATCTCATTGTTGGACGGTTGATATCTGAGGTAGAACTGCCCTGAGGTATGAAGGACACCTTGATGGATGATTTCCGCAAACTCCGACTGGATGCGAAAGAATTCTTGTCTGATGTCCGCGTCCTGGATTGCTGACAAGCTCGCGGCCCAATCTTTGAGATTATCTGGTAGCAGAAGGTGATGATGGTCCCGTACGATCGCCCGCATGTGATGGAGGGCGTAGTAGGAATCCTTCTGATCGCCAGGCGGCTGCTTGACGCAGCAGAACTTAGTATTGTGGGCGAACACGTGCCTGCCATACGTACGAACTGGCCTGGTGAAGGTGCCTCCAGATTTGGCGTAGCCGGGGAGAACATCATCAAGAACTTTCTTGATATTTGTGTAGTCTATCTTGGAGTCACAGTTCGGGTCGAAATACGTGGCCATGGAATATTTCAGGCTTAAGAGGATGAGTGTGCAATGTGTGTCACTGCACAAAACACGGAATGTTAGAAAAAAACGATCAAAATCTAAGAAATCATATGTTACGGGGTGGTTAAGGGATGACTTACTCGGGAAAGTAAGACACGAGGAAGTTATCCTTATCTTGGTTTGCCAGAATGATGCCTTCGAGGTCTGAACTCGCGACTTGGCGGTCCCCAATGCTGCCCAAGAGCTTGGCACGCATGTAGAAGGGGTCGAATATCATGATGTCTGGGGTCTTGTCTCTAATGATCCACATCTCCGTACTCAGCGAAAACAGCCGAACGAAGGTGTAGTGCAGCGGATGAAGGTTAAACATAGCAAAGATGTCATCAAACCGCAGGACGATCGTACCCCCGATGGCGCCATCCACAAAGCCCTTGCCCTCTGGCAGCTTGGCCACGAAAACTGGGTATGCCACATCATTCTCTCTGAGACGCCGCTTCTCCAAAGAAAGAACACTATCATGCAGACTCCGCATAGCACCAGTTGCAGCATTGAGCATATTTGTCGGTAGCATCGCCCTACCCGCCACATGCACCCTCCTCGAGATATCCTTAGGTGAAGGTGGCCCGTCCTGAGCATGGATCGTACTCGGTGCCGGCTGGCTCGCACCGGCACCCTTTTTAGCCTTTTGTTTCCCTCCCTTCTTCTTGATCTGATGTAATGAGACCGAGTTCTGCTCACAGAACGCCTTCTTGAGCGTGTTGGGGCTGATAATATTTCGCACCACAGCTATCTGAGGCTCGATGAAGGCGGCAACTGGAGGCGTCTCCTGAGAATTGAATGCCAGACGACGCCTGTTACAAGGGTTTCTCCGCCGCACCAGCTAGATCGTGGTCGTCTTGGTTGGGTTCTTGAGAAGGAGGCCCGCAGAACTCGTCACCGTACCCATGTTCGGCAAAGTACTTATCAACGTTGGTAAATGTACCATCGTCGTTGTCGTCATCGTCCGGATCATGTGCCATATGCATGTCCGGATCCTGTGCCATAGGGATGTCCGGCATGTCCGGTAGTGTTGCGGCGTTCTTGCCATGGCTTGGCGCCAGCACGACTGGCGGTCTTGTCTGTGGGGTGGTGTCCCCCGCCCCCAAACGAATCTGGCTCTTTGGCCAAAGCAGGGGCCAACTTACGCAGGCACTGAGGGTCATCTCTTCTTCTTCGTCGGCCCCAGCGGGTCGAATCGGAGGAAACAACTCGTCGCAGCCTGGCAGCATCCGAACCACTTCAACCCTATACACTGTGGGTGGCATCGGATTACCGTGGAACACGGGGTTGCCCGGTTGAACGATTCTGCCCTTGGGGACATCGACCAACTCGCCGCCCACGAAGTGCAGGAGAGTGCAAGGAACATCGTCGGCGCCCTGCAAAAACATGTAGGGTGTCAGGGATGCCCAGTCAAAGGCAAGGAGATGAAGTCATCGGCCGAGAGGCTTAGTTACCGTGATGCCGTCGAGCTCGGCTAATGTCGAGGCATCGCCAACGGCGGGCGTGCAACTGGCGGAGGGGCCGCTTGCTGGCGAGGTGCCGGCCGGCATACACCCGGGTGCATTAAGCTCCAATGCCCGTGCCGGCGCCGGAGACACGAATACCACCTCCGCCGGAGACACCAATGGCGCCGCCTGCGTGTTCTGCGAGTTGCTGGCCGTGAAGCTGGGAACCGGGGGAGGCCCCTGTTGGCCGCCCGCAATCCACGTCGTCAGCCCATGAATCAACGTAGGCACCATGGCGTTGAGCGTCGTTCCCAGTTGTTGTTGCACTTGCTCTTGGACAATCTCCAGAATCCGCGCCACTTGTGCCTTGAGTGCTTCAACCTCGCGTGACTGGCTTTCCGAGCTGGTCTTTTTCTCCTTTCGCCCACCAGGGTATAGTATGATGACCATTTTGTGGACAAGCCTTTGCCGGCCACACCACCAGCTGACATCGGCTTACTGAGCTTATCCTTGTTTTTCATTACGTTCAACGCTCTATTTAAAGGGGTGTCGAAAGGGGAGCTCAAAGACGACCCCGCGCTACTGCTTTCATTGTCCTGCGGAAGAAACGTGAACCATTTAGAAATATTGGGGATTAATTAGAATGCAACCATATGGAGCTAATTATGCGGGGGGTGTATTCCTTACCAGAACAAGTTCAAGCGCCCTGGTCTTCGGATCCGTGGTAAGCTCCTTTGTTACCGGGTCCTCCTTGTACCGGGACCTGAGAAAGTTCCCGGTCTACTTGTCACGATATTTCTTGAAGCGGGGCGGTAGGCCTTGCTCGGCACGCTCCGCGTCCTCCTTGTCCCATATAGGCTCCGCCACTCTGTAACCACCGGGACCGAGTTGGTGGACCCCTAAGTTCAATTTCCACATTTCTCTCCCCCACTGACTTGATTCAGAGGCTGCGCTGCTCTCGCACTTGATCTTGAACTCCTTGTAGTCATCTTCGCTCATCAAAGGATATTTCGCCTTGATCTTGTCATAACTATCACCTTTTTCAATCATTGCCTTCACCGTGCTTTTCCAAGTAGATAGGGTCGTGCTCATCCTCGTGAGGGCTGCACTGTTCCCTTTATTCCCTGAGAGGCGTGTGTTTGCAAACTCAGCGGGGAACTTGTATCATTTGTGCAGCTTCGTGAAGAGGAGGCTGCGCAAATTCCCTCGGTCCTTATGCCTTAGGTTCTCGGTGTTGATCGAGACGGTGCTCCGAAGAATGCACCCGAGCTGAACCGAGTACCCCTTGACTACGTGTTTGGGCGCCGTCAGATGCCCGTCGGAGTTCACTTCAGTAAATTCCTCCCTGATGGTGCCGAGCACGCTCGGGCGCCGGTCCTTCCATTGCCTCTTCGGTTGGTTGCCATCTGTGCGTGCGCCGCCATCATCAATGGTGGCATCCGCGGCGCCATCATCAGTGGTGTCATCCCTGGCGCCGCTAGGGGTTGTGTAGTCAGGATCGGTGTCTTCTGCGGCGTCCTCATAGCGGTGAGGTTCTTCCTCCAACTCCTGGGACAGCTCCTAGAATTGCTTGCCGCCCGAACCACCAGCCTCATCGTTGTGGGCCATGTTTCGCTCTAAATAGGAAAAAAGTTTGGTCAAAAAGTTGGTTATTGTCAAGGAACAAGATCATGGTCTCATCATTTAGGGTTTGTCGACACCGAGGCATCCTAAAAGCTAAGCTTTTATCATTTAGGGTTTGTCGACGCTGAGGCACCCTAAAAGCCTAAGCGTACATCATTTAGGTTCTCATCGCGACACCGAGGCACCCTAAAAGCCAAGGTTTCATCATTTAGGGTTTGTCGACTCTAAGTTGGGCCTAATCACTTGGCTCTATTGCCACCTATGGTTTAATGCAGCAAGAATAAAGGGGCAGTTGATCCTACTTAATTAAGTACTAAGATACCCTGGCCCATGCATTAGTAGCAAGTACCCATATGGCCGATTTTTAGCAAAGTCATGCTAAAATTCACGGAAAATTTCAGCATGACCTTTGCTGAAAATAGGACATGTGGAGTACCCGAATTTGCCGGAACGGAAGTTAATCGACATTCCGGCAAACTCAAGGGCTTCTCAGGGTACCTGCAAAATCATCAGGACACGAAGGTCGGAGACAAAACCCAGCAAACTAGCACCACAATGTGCCTCTACTTTCATATGGATGAAAAGGCCACAGACCATATGGTCCTCTGCTTTCATATGGACAAAAATCAGCTCAACTTGGACCATGGCAATTTACTTTCATGGAGCATGTGCATTGAGTCCAGAAGCAAAGACTCTACAATGAAATGAAAAAAAACCTTGGAAATATATTTATGATAACTCTGAATGGATCAGAAGGTGAAGATGCACTTGTAAAAAAAGGTATGCATTTGCAGCAGCTTTGTTCTGATGATGACATGTGCCTCCAAAACCTAGTACTGAAAGGTGGAAGCAAGGCAGGAAAAAAGTGCTACTGATGATGCAGAGATGGCTGGCTATGGCTGGCTCCATTGACACACACAATCAATGGGCCTCCCAAATTAAACTGGCCACCCAGCCAGCTAGCTAATGATACTAGCCCATGATTATGCCCTGTTTTTACCCATGCACATCTCTCTTTTCTTTTTTGTAGCCCAAGGTATCCACCAAATAAGATCCAATTAAAAAGAAAAAAATGGAGTTGTGTGCTTCAAAAAAATATGTTGTCCCAGTGTTGTAAGATGGACCAACTGTATCAAATACCACCAGAGATTATAGTTGGTAGCGATAATCAGTATCAAGTTATTCAAAGAAAAGAACATTTTGGGGAGCTTTCTTAGCATATTTGTTATGGTTCCTATGGCAACTCTCAGCTTTCATATTCTAATGATACGTGGCCATTGTCATTGAAGATGTCATGAATCATCTCTAGAGAAATTCAATCACCTAGTACTAACAAAACATCCATACATTACTAATGAATTTTGTTTCTAGGTGACAATTAAAACCTAGTACTGAATTTACTAATGAACTAATGATGCAGAGAAGCGTAGGAACAAAACCTAGTACTGAATCAGACTGGACAGATCAAATGTGCTCTTGAGATTGAACGAGATCGATCTAGGGTTTGAGTGAGGCTCGCCAGGAGACGGCGAAGACGGCGAAGCAGAGGCAGCGGGTGACGCCGGAGACCAGCAGCTACGCGAGGAGGAGCACGAAGAAGGCGCAGACGCCGTAGACGGTGGAGGCGTCGGTGTCGTAGAGGCAAGAGGAGTGCTCGTCGTACTCGTCCGGCACCACCTTGCCC
>NC_057803.1:241929160-241929953 GCF_018294505.1 Triticum aestivum
GTGGGAGGGTCGGGGGGCGTACGGTGCTGCGTTGCTGCTCAGCGCCGACGGCGAGGAGGAAGGCGAAGACGTTGAGGAAGATGAGGAAGCCGCAGAGCGCGAGCGAGGCCGGCGGGGGTCGGGGCGGCGAGGGTGGGGGCGCGGGGGCGCGGTGGCGGCGGGGGTGGAGTCCGGCGGGGGTCGGGGTGGCGGCGTCGTGGGTCAGGGCAACGCGCGGGTGAATCTGGCAAGGAAGAGAGGGACGAAGGGGATATGGCGAGGGAGAGGGAGGAATTAGTTAGGGGGGAAGCTTACTAATGGCGCACCCCCCGTCGGTGCGCCATTAGTAATCTTTTTTTATATAACAATGGTGCACCAGCAGGAGGTGCGCCATTAGTAATCTTTTTTATATAGCAACGGTGCACCTGCAGGAGGTGCGCCATTAGTAATCTTTTTTTATATAGCAATGGCGCACCAGCCAGAGGTGCGCCATAAGTAATTTTTATTATTATTATTTTTTGTTGATTATAATAATTTTTAAGAAAATGAATATGAATATGAAACAGTAACTTTTTTTATAAAAACAATAATAATTTTAAAAAATATATCATCTAATTTGTTATTTGAAAATATTTTTGAATATGAAAAAATATCATCAAATTTATTATTTGAAAATATCATCAAATTTGTTATTTGAAAATATAATCAAATTTGTTTTTTTTGGATTTTTAGTTGCATTCATTTGTGACGGTGGAGCGGGGAGGGTGCGGTGGGTCGGCGGCGGCGGTGGAGCGGGGGAGGGTGCAGGGGGTCG